>NW_009922509.1:18569-76068 GCF_000696875.1 Nestor notabilis
CCATGGCAGCCATGCTTGCAATTGCACCATGGCTGTTTGTACTGCAGATTTGAACATTCCTCTAATATATTTTAGAATTTGTACTTTTGCATCTGCTGCTCGCTTCTGTTTTGTACTTCTTCGTCTGTGAAAACCTGTGTCTCTTTAGGTGCAGCAAAAGTTTCAGTGAATTTCAGTCTGAATGATTTGGAAAGATGGTAATACAGAATAGGGTCAAAACAGAGGTTTGATACAGCAAACAGCAGCGTAGATTCCTTAGCCTTAAAGAGAGCTTGTTTCAGAGAGCAGCTGGTATTGATACCACTTTGGCTCAAAGTATAGGGGATACGAACAATGTGGTATGGCACAAAACACAGCAGGTAGCCTGCAGTTACCAGCAGTATGTTGATGAGGGCTTTCCTCACGTTTGTGTAACTCTCACTGTGTTTGTTCCGGTAGAGTTGTCGAACAACAAGGAAATTAGAAATGAGTATTACAGCTGAAAAATTCAGGAATATCGCTGTGCATATGAAATTAGTAAACACGTGCCAGTCTCTTCCAAATTTTGTTTTGAAATCAATGCATCCTGCACCAGGTTGTTCTTCAATAGTTTTTATTGGAATAGCCATATTAGGTACTGTTATAAGGAGAACCATTATCCATACGACTGCAGACAACATCTTGGCAAATCCAGGCTCCTGAATTCGGTAGATCTTATAACTGTGCATTAGCTGAAGACAACGGTCCATGCTCACAAATCCCAGAAATATAATAGATAAATACATATTCAGGTAGATGAAACAGGCTGTAACTTGACAGTGGAATATTCTCAATTTCCAGGATGCAACTCCTAGGTCGACAATAATCTTTACTGGCAATGCCAAAGTTAACAAAAAATCTGCTGTTAAGAGGTTAATTAAGTAGATACTCATACACTTCTGTTTCTGATCTCTTTGTGTGAATGCCCATACTGCAAAACAGCTTCCAATAAATCCCATGAGAAAAATCAAGTAGTAAAAATAGGTAAAAGGTTCCATTTCTTCAACAATGTGGCATTGTGAAACATTGCTTGGCATTGTAAACTTCTTGTGCGAGTTGGTTTTGCTGCTAGAGAATCTCAAGAACCTACAAAGAGAACCAAGACAATGTAAATGACATCAACGTTTCCTGAGAGTCAGTAGTTACTCACTGGGAATTTTGTTTGATTAATTTAATGGAAAAAAATGCAACTGGGAAAAAATATGTTTCTCTCTCTTCATGCTGCTTCACAGATATTCAAAAGGGCTTTGTTCTCATGTTCAAAAAGTTTGGAAACATGTTAGTGTTTGTTTATGAAAGCATACAGACTACTAGAGTAGTCTTTCTGAGTGGGAGTTTAGTTCAACATGTTTGGTTCAACAGTGCCCTCCTCTCCTTCCCTCTCCCAACCAAAACACCAAAATAAAAGCTTAAATGTGTTTAAGTTTAAGCATCTGGTTAATAATGTTCATACTAAAACTTAAGAACTTTTGAACAATTAAAATTAGGCCTAAAAAAAGGACAAGCAGTCTTGTTCTATAAAAAAGTACTAGGAATTTTGAAGTTAATGCACTGTTCAAGCCAATTCATGGATATGTCAGATAGATAAGCAAACAGTTCTAATCAATCCTAAGTTTTACAAATTGCACTCTCTTCCTACTTGAACAGAGGATAAATTAATTGCTTAGTTTTATGAAGCCTTTAGAAAGAAACAGCCATTAAATAATTTTTCTCACTTCCTTTTTAGGCTTCACTAGAAATTATAGGGAAGAAAAGTAAAAAATTTTGGTCCTATTTTAATTAAATATACTACTCCATGACTGAGGGGTTTTCTTGTTTGTTTGCTATGGGCTGCTGCGTGGAATGTCTGTAGAAAAGGAGGCACGGCACATTGATTAGTTTCTTGGAATGAAAATCAGTGCATTTATGTCTTGAATAGCATCAGCCTGCAACAGTTCTTTATTTCATTATATTGTTCCTAATTTTAATATACAATATAAGAGAACTACATATGCACATTTATTTTCTGCTGTAAAATATGTATCCAGATGTGAAAGATTTGTAAACCAAAATGATTGCAGATACTCCAGTGCTGTAAAATGGAGGACTAAACAGTTAGTTTGTTTCTTGCAGATTGCTTTCCACAGGTTGTCTCTATTGTCCTGAAAACATGCAACAGAGTTGAATTAAGCCTGGGTCTGTGTCATGGAGGTGAGGAGCAGGCAGCACTGCTGGTGCTGCGGGGCTAGCTTCTGCTGCCCAAGGCAGTGGGAGCTTCCTGCATGGTGGCACGGTGCAGCCCTGCTCGTCCTTTGTGGGTGAAGAGGCAGCCCAGCAAACTGAGCTCTGAAAATCTGAGGGTAGAGTGGGACCACAGCCAAGTGACACTGACTACAGGCAAAGCATGGGCTGTCTTGATAAATACCTGAGCCTGACTTTCTGTGCAGTTCTCATAGTTAATATTTCAGGCTGTATATTTATGCAGATCTAGGTAGGCTGGAACAGACCAAGACTAAAAGCACATACCTGTCTTGGCAGTCTGTGGGGTCTTCTGAGCATTAGCCTGCAAAGGTCTGATGTCTCTTGGAGACTGCTCTTGCAGTCCAGTAGAGTGTTAATCTTTTCCTCTGGCTGTGTCTGGTGTTTTTAAAACGTGTCTGTGGTTTCTAAATGTGCTGATTGACGCAGTTAAAACCAGCATTCAAATAATGTGGAAGTTACCTAAAAGAGATGTGACAGAAAAATGTGAGTGTTCACGGAATGGACCAGAGAGACCGCTTTTCCTGTTTCTCAAGTGGGAGGCAGTGGTGGGGTGGGAGGCATGCTGAGGTCAGAGCCTGCTGCACACTCTACCTGTGTCCTGCAGCTGGGAGCTGCTCCTTGGGCATGTGGTGCTGTGCAGGACGGAGTGGGGAGTGATGGGGAGGAAGGTAGCTGTGAAAAGAGCTGGATTATGCATGGTGATGGGGCCAGTAGCGTGGATTGTTATGATTATTATGAGTCAAAGTATGTTTTTGTGGAGGGAAGGTAGTCAGTGTTGCTTGACCTGTCCACATTGGAGAGCTGGTGGGGATGGTTGGCTGATACTGAGCAGACCAGAAGGTAGTGCAGATTTCACTCCCTCCTCCTAACCTCAAGCCTGCAGGTTTAAGTTTTAAGTGTTTATCATGTGTTCACAGATGTAAGGGTGATGAGACATGGATGGTTTGTCAGCCCCAGCACATGGACTTTTTCATGTATTCCTAAAGCTTCATCAGGTTAGTCCTTGATTCTTGACCTGGAGCTGTGGATGTGTGACGTCACAGTGGTTGTTTCTTTGCTTTTATTTCTTATGAAATTCTGTTCCCCCAAATGTCTTAAATTTAAAATCTATCTGGAATCAGGATTTTGCAGTGAAGTCAGTCCTTATTCATTGTAATATTCCTGTATGAAATTCCAACTTTTGGAAATTTCATGAGTGTTTCTTCTAGGCTTGCGACCTAATTTGCAGCTTTAAAGGCACACAGGGATTCTACAGACAGCAGTTAAAATTCTAAACTGTGAGACATTTGCCAAGCACTGTTAAAAATAAAAACGACACATTATGGATACAGGAGAAATAATTATAATTAAGGTGCTTTCATTTATTTTTTTGTTAAACCAGGAGAAAATGCCTTAACATGAGGTTAGGGGCTGAGGTACCGACAGCAATACTGAAAACCCAGAGTGTTACCACTTGGTTGTAGCTGAGAATCCACAGGAATTTACAAACCATGTATCAGAGCTTTATGAGGAAACAAGTTAAGAATGTCTGGTTTTATGTTTAGTCAGAAGCTTAAAGTTCAGACCATATTTGTCAAATGTTTGCAAATCTTAATAATCTAGAATGATCCTGTGTTGGGTTTTGAGCAAACATGGACTGCTTTTTTTTGGTGTGATGCTCACCATGCAAAACTGATCTTACCATACTTGTGTTTTTCTTTCTTTTCATTTAAAAAAAACAAAACAAAACAAAAACAAAAACCAAAAAACCCCCTTGAAATGTAGCATCCGGTCAGTTTTTTCTGTGTGTGTCTTTCCTTTTCTGTAGAGTCAGTTTAAAGCTCAGAAAACTTTTCCAGGTCTAAAAAGACAAAGTGATGTTTAGGGAAACATTTACTGAAAAATGGTCTATGCTTCCTGCAGAAGTGTTCCGGCAGGAGAAGAAACATGAGACCATGAATCTACTGTGCTGTATTCAGGTTTTGTTGCGGTTCAGTGTCATCCTCTTCCCCAGTCTCTGTGGCTAACTTTTAAAAGGCCATTTAAGTTCATAAATTACAAATGCAGATGGTAGATTTTGCTGCAGTTAAGTTTGCTAAGCAGTACTTGTCATAATGCTATGGTTTTGATGGTTTAAATTTTGATTTTTTTTTTTTTTTATTTGAAATTTTCCAAGATGCCTGCCTGGTTTGGCTGACTCCTGGGATTGGGAGTGGTGCAAGGGAGGGAAGGGATGCAAATATGGGTGGGAATTTCACCAAAATGGTTAAATAATTTCTGAGTACAAAACTGGGAAAAAATAAACCGTAAGACATTCTCCCCCCTAAATCTGATGAGCCTTATGTTTTAAACTGTACACACCACACATTTGTGGGGGTGCCCCTTGTGTTGGGATAATTTCTGATACCTCTCCACATTTTGCATATTCATTTGGAGAAAGGTTTCACATCCAGAAAAAGTTTCAAGAGGTTTTCGGGAGCTCTGCTGTTATTAGACTTTGACCTTGTCTATCTTCCAAGCACCCTCCACTGCACTTGTGGTCGAGCCAAGTGCCCACTGCAGGATCAGAGTGGGGAGCAGTGCCCTCAGAAGGGGGAGCCCTGGACTCTGCTGTTGCAGAGGAGAGTGAGCTAGGACTCGCTCCTGAAGGAGCTGCTGGTGAGGTTACCCATGGAGGCTTCAGGGGAGCTGTGAGAACGGGGAGGGTGTGGGAGTGGCCAGTGTGGATGTACCTCAGGATCCTTGTGGGTTCTTCTTGCCTGGCGTTTGACTCTCAGAAGCTGTGAGATGGTATGTTGCACCATCATGTGTGGGGAGTGCTGGGACTGTGCAGTGCTATGCTGCCTAGGTATGTCTGCCCAGCTGGGCTCTGCTTGCTGTGGGTGAACACTGATGGTGGGACATCCTGGCATGTGTTTAGGGTATGCTAGTCCTCAGCTTGGCTGGTGTTTCCTCCAGGAGATGCCACCTTCTGTTTATTCCTTCCCTTCAGCAGTTTGCCTCAGAGTTTATTTACTTAAGGCTCCTCAGATAAAGATCCTGTGGGACTTATTTGGGATTAAAGTTAATTAAATATGCACTATAAGGGGTGATCTCCTCCCTTTAAATGAGGAAAATATGTACCAACCTGTTAATCCATCTTTTCAGAAGCTAATGTTTGAGTTTATATCAGTCATATCCCTGTGTCTTTTAATTCAGGAAGGTTGTCAAGTATAGAGTTTCATGATTCCTTTTTATAAGTTTTTTGAGCCTACTTTGCTGTGCAGTTACAAAACTAAGGCTTAATGGCACACTGCCTGCATGGACTTTCTCTGTCAGCATCGGGTGCAGTGGGAGAAACTGGGAGAAATTTCGCTCGCGCTTAGGTGGAGAAAGGGAACCGTAAGCTTCCCATGGCATGGGTCAGTGCTGAGGGAGCAGGAGAAGCATCCCTGCCCCTGCATGCTTCGTTCACCACTTGGCATCCTGGGAGCAGGATGGGGCCGCCTGTCGGAGGGCGTCGACCCCTGCAGCCCCTGGCGGGAGTGGAACGAGCACCCAGCAGAGCCCCGGCGGCGGTTCCCCCTCGCGGCCCGGGCACATCTCCAGAGGCTGTTCAGGAGTCAGCTGCGACGGCTGCACTGGAGGACGCTTGGGGGTGGATTACTTGCGGGAGGGATGTGTATAAGTGTGCTGTTAAAGGCACCGAACGTTTGAGATTTGATTTTGAGTTTGAGTTTAGATTTCTTTAGGGGTGGGGTGAGGTGTGCTTGTACAAGACAGGGTAGAGAGTCTGCAGTCTATGGGTGATAGAAAGCTGATGGGAAACCCTGGTTTTATCATGATTTTGTATCATTGCTTTGATGGTAGACAGGAGAAAAAAAACCCCAACATTTGCAAACAGTTCATTTGCTTTCAGCTTATATTAAATTGTGAGAGAAGAATTCATAATCAACGTCAGAGGCACAGTAATGAGCAGATGGTACAAATTAGTCCTGAGAGAGTTTTCCTCTCTTTCTGTGCGCAGCTGTCACAGTCATTGTTTCAGGGTTGAGGCACATCTTTGAGGAGGAATCTTTGAGGAGCAATTTTGAGCAATCTTTGCCATCCTTTATTCATGTAATTAAGAAGGTTTTTTTCATGTACAAACTAGGAAGTCTAGTATTTTACTGCTATTCATGGTTTTCGCTAAAAGACTAAAGTTTTTTAATCCCATTGTAAAGTCTACATTATAAATGAAAACTAGGAGTGATTTTGGCATGGAGTAGTTATGAATTCTGAGCAGAAATAACTATTGCTGATGAAGAAAAACCACTTAATATATTTATTTTACAGTGTGAGGAGGTAAGATTTGTTCGGTGTGGCTTGTGTCACTGAGCCTGTTGGGGAGGAGGGGGATCTGCTCTGCACACGGTACTGTGTGAACTCTAGGTGCTATGGGTAGACAACCATGTCCTGGGAATCAGTGTCACCAGCAGCCATAAGTGCAGACTGCCTGCTGTCAGATAGCAAGTAGCTCGCTAGCCTGCCCTGTCTCCTTCTATCAGTTATCAATACTTGGTTTTACTTACTTAAACAATGTTATTTTACAGATAAGGAGTGCCCTGAAGTAGTCATTATTAGACATGCTAATGAAGATTGCTCATAAAAATAATAAAGGACTTACTTGACAGGCTGAGATGGGAGAATATGTGTGTGGGTGTTAGCAGAGGGAAACTAGCCCTTCCCTCCTGCCTGCCCTTCTGTGCTAAAGTTAGCAACTACAAATGGTGCTCCCCCATTATACCTACTGGTTGTGACTGTGTGGCCTTGTGAGTAAAGTGGCATCTGTCCCCCTTTCAGTAAGTTGGGTTTTTTTTACAACAGAGATTACTTTTTAGATGACATCCTGCAAAATTAAACTGTGTTAGGAGTCTTATCACCAATTTCTGCACAACCAGGGTATTTTTATATGTTGAGGCAGTTGTGGAGTGAGCTTTCTGTTCTGAAATAATAGCATTTGGAGAAAAGATTTCCATTTGCTAGGTTTTAGCTCTTTTATTGAAAAGTTACTATGCTGTATCAGTGGCAGAGAAAATGGTTCATTTTGCAGCCTTACACAATGATACTAACATAAATAACCCATTGCACTGTAACTGCAGCATTGATGTTTTTGCAGTGTTATTCTAAGTTGGCTTCTAAGTAGGGAGCTGTGTGGTGAGTATCCCTGAAGGATAGGGCAGGTTTATGAGGTGATACCTAGTTTAAAATGTGAGACCTTCATGGGCTTTTTGAAGCACATTTATGCCACCCTGCCTGGGTGCTATCTCAAGGTTTTGAACAGTAGAATGACGTCTCCTTACAAAGGGATGACCAGAAACATTATCAGGCTTGGGGAGAGAAGCTGAAGTGTGTGAGCATGACAACTTCTGTGCAAATCTGCAACCTGTCATGCAGGCTGGTTCTTCCCAGCAGCATCATGCCTACCTTTGCAAGAGATTCCAGGTCCAGCAGAATAACCTCACTTTCCAAAGAATAAACAGATCAAATCCAGCTTCTTGTTCCAGCAGTGTTATGGAGGGAGTCATGGGTAAGTGAAGAGGATGAGCTGCAGTTAGGGACTGGGTTACTGTTGAAAGGGAACCTTGTTTAGCTCTGGGTCACCCATAACTTTCACTGCAAGGATTTTAGGGAAGTTCTTCTAGGTGGTAGGTTGACAAGGCAAGAACTTAGGGCAACCACAGGCCTTCTGGGTGTCTGAGGAGCTGGCGAGGGTTATCTGAGGCATGATGTGCTGGAAAAGGTGTGGGAGAATTAACTTATCAGTGCAGAAAACCCCCTGGCCCCGTTAATTTGCTGTATGAACTGGGGTGCAAAGGTAAGAGCAAGGTTGGGGAAATGAATCAGAGGTTTGGTTTAATGACAGTGTTGTTTGAAACTTGCCATGCACAGGGTGGCAGATTGCACTGGGACTGGGGCCATAGAAGTGTTTTCTGACTAGTGAAGCTATTGGAGGAAGATTTTTTCAAAGTGAGCGAAAAGCTAGAAATTTAATGTCACTTTTGAAAAACAGTGCTGGTCAGCATCCTCACCTCTGCATGCCTGCATGTAGGATTTTGTCGTTCTAATATCAGTAATCTGGTGGGATGAGGAAACAATTTTACAATATAAATATTGTTTTCAAAGCTTGCAACATAGTTAAAAAGTCATACAAATATACATTGTGGAAGTGTTTTCATGTGCTTTCACAGCCACAATTATTTAGATTTACGTAGGCAAATACCAAGCCATGCCGTGTAAGGAACTAAATGTTTTTGCCATAAATGACGATCTCCCACAAAGCAACAGATTCCCTTCCCCAACGGGCTGTTTCCCTTTCTTGGAGGGAAGAGCCTGTGAAGTCTCAGTTTGACAAGAGTTGGGGAGCTCTGGAAGAACCATATAAATAATCTTTTATGTATTTTCTTTAATAAAACACAACAGACTGCAGCCTCTCCTGCACTCCCTATGGGCTGGTTGGGGCTGAGTATCCCCCAGCCCTGTGGTCAGGTGAACCCTGGTGTCGGGTGCTGGTGCTTTGGGTCTGGGGTGGGACCACTCTTCAGCAAGCAGGAAATAAGTGGAGGTAAATACGCTCTGCAGAGGTGTGTCTGCAGAGGACACTCCACAGAGCTGTCCAGTCCTTTCGTTCAAATATAATTCAGTGTGATGGTAGAATTCTGTTACTGTTACATCAGTGGTCTCAGACCAAGCGAAGTTACACACAGCCTTGGAGAAGGTTCAAACATCATATGTTTAAAAATCTTTCACCTTGAGAGGTTATCTGTTAGGACTAAAATGAAACACAGTGGAAGAAAAGTGAAGCAGTCTGTTTTCTGTTCCTGTATCTTCTTTCTTAAATAAAATGAAAGCATTCAGCTTCCAGAGCCACAGCCTGAAAGCTTTTGTGGGTACTTTATGCATTAGTGTGTTTTCTCTGTACAATGATATAATCGATTAAAAAACCCCACAAACCCTGAACTGAAAAATACAGTTTAAAAAGACATTATAGAGCTCACACGTATATAGAGAGGTTGGTGGCTCTCAGCTGTTACCTTTGTACAGAGAGAAATGGTTTATCAGCATGCCAAAAGCATGAGAAAATGAATGAATCATTCTTTCTGGATATAAATATACTCCAGAGTCTCTAGACAGCTGTACATGTGGGTTTTGAGTATCCTTGCCTCCTTCTACAGCAACAGCAAAGGAATTACTGAAATCTCAGTCAGTTTGATATGAACATTTTTGATGTATGCCATCTTATTTCAGAAAGGTCCTGAGGAATATGGTACAGTGTAACTATGCTATTTAGTTTATAGAAGTCTTCTTTTTAAACACTTGCTCATATTCAGCATCACATTTTATAGAACTGCTCTGACATTTAGTGCCCAAGAGTGACAAATAGTCATGTCTAATTTTTAATGTTATAGAAAGTTTCCCTTAAAAAAACCTATATATAAACATATATATATATGCACACTTTAATTTTACCAAGGGCTTTTCAGGCTTCATTCAGATCTTTGAGGATTTGATGTGTATTTTTTTTAGTGGTGTTCCCCCACCCCCACCCCGCCTTTTTTCCCCCCAGTTGTTGGAACAGAGCCCTTCTGTAAACTGCATGTTGCCTTCAACTGTTTGCTTTATGGAGAGTGATTGCCCTCAGGGTCTCAGTCCTCTTTTACAGGCTGGTGCAGTCTTATGCTGAAACCCCTTGGAAGGATGCTCCTTCCAATGGGTCTGTGCCAGGTGAGATGGAGCGATCAGCTGTTCCTGGGCCCTTCAAGCTGGTTTGCAGATCGTCATGTGTGTCATACCTGGCTTCTTGAGAAACAACCGCAAAGCAGTTTGATTACTGCATCTGTTGGAGAATCCTTCCAGTGAACTGTAGCCTGGAGCTCCAGAATGCGGTTCAGTTACTCCTCTCTTTTTCTTTGAGATCCAGATAGGTCATATCACACCATAATGCAGTCATAGCATCAGCTGAAATAGCATGTAGTGAATATATTTGCAACGTGCAGCAATATTTTTATACAGAGAAAATCCAGTTAGCATTTTATTCTGAAGCCTTGTTTCTTTTTATTGCTAGTTCTTATCTGTTCAGTTTCTTTGAGACGTTTACGTTCTTGAATAACTTTCTTAAACATGTGTTATTTTAATGACCTGAACCTACATGATGTTTATACTTTCTGGAAGTGTATTTGATTTTTTGCATTTAGAAATTTCAACATCACTTGAAGATTTTAGCTTGAGATGCAGTTTTTGATACAGCTTTTCTTTAAAGGGTAAGCAGAGGAAAAAATAAATAACGGGATCAAGGCACACATTTGCAGCAGACAGTACAAGAGTAAATTCCTTTGCATAGAACAGATTTTTTTTTGACTGGCAGTTGAATTGTGAGCTAGTTTGACTTAGAGTATATGGTATTCTGCAGAGGTGATAGGGTACAAAGCAAATGACAAATACAAACATGATACTGAATATATTACGGCTGGTTTTTCTCTTGGTCACATCTGAGTTCCTTCTGAATTTTTTATAAGAGCTGTATATTTTTTTTGATATAGAAGTGTAAAAAATGATTAGTAGAAGAAAAACAATCCAGAAAATTACTGTGCATATATAACTTGATGCTTTGTGCCACTGTCTGCCAAGCTCACTTTTCAGACCTATACATTTTCTGGAATAATTTTCTTTAGTGATTTCATTAGTTAAAATCATATTTGGAAATGATATAAGCATTAACATTAACCATATGATTATAGACACCACCTTACTATAGTTAACTGTGTGAACAAAGGAGGTGAATAAAGGCTTTACAATTTTGTAGTATCTGTCGAAACCAATGAGGCCAAAAAATGTTATCCCAATATACATGTTTGTATAAAAAAAAACAGCAGAGTATCTACACACAAACATGTTGAGCTGCGGAGGTGCAATTTCTGAATCAGCAAGAATTTTGAAAGGAAATGTCAAGCTCATTAGGAGATCGGCAACAACAATGTTTTTAAGATAGACAATAAAACTCTTTTTGCTAGAAACATAGAGAAAGATCCATGCTGCCACACTGTTCAGTGAGAGTCCTACTATGAAAATTAAACAGTAGATTAGGGGAATGACTGTCTTGGTTATTACTGTGCTGTGACTGCAGTTGTTTCCCACAGAGTTTATGCTGGCGTTGAACATCTTACAGTATCTTTGTTCCTAGAAGCAGAGAAAGATTATCTCTGTAAGAAAAAGTCATGCTATGCTTTCCATTAATTAGTATAAAATTTCTACTCTGACTTCAAAATAAACTTGACATACTCCTCAGAAATGACCACATTTCCACAGTGTATCATTTCCAGCAGGGATGCATGCGTAGTTTGTATTTTCCAAGTGGTGCCATCTCACTTCTTGATGAAGAAGTTTAAAGGCATGCTGCTGTTCTGAACAGAGAATCCAGTTCCTTCTCCATTTGACTTTAATCCTGTCTTCAAGCCCTGTGCTGCCCCTTTCCTGTGTGTGTAAGCCTATGTGCTGTGAACTAGGAGGGGGACTGAGCCACAGTCAGTCTTTAGAATGAGACTCTAAATATGTCTCATTAACCCTTAAGGACGAGTATGTATTTTTAGCAGTGGTTTACCAGGAAGCATGTGAGGGATATGAATATTCCTTGTACAAGTGTTCGTTTTGTATTCAGACATAAAACCACTCTTCTGTTTGTCAAGTGTGGTAGTATGTAGTGTATGACATTATCTTCTAATGTTGACTTCAAAGAAACCTGTATGTGCAGCTAGCAGAGTTTGCTTTAAACTTTTAGTATCATGACACACAGGAGCATGCCTGTGTGTTAGCATAACATACAAGCTAGAGCTGTCCTCTAGATTTAAATTTAGATTTAAATTTTAGAGGATCTCCAAGAAGAAATCACATCTGCTGTCTGCTTTTCTTTGACAGAATGTTTATGGGAGTGGATTACCCTCTGTAGAGAAGACAGAACAGATATAGATATGACGCTGCTGTATTTGGCAAATGAAAATCTAGGCAACTGGAAAATAAGTGCTACAGAGCTGGGGAAAAATCCCCAACCACCTATCTTTTAGAAAATAAAGAATTTCCTTATTGCCACAATTCAGAGTCCATAGCTGATGCCTGTGTGTAGCAGATTGGAACCTGAATGCAATCTTGCAATAACTAGAAACAGAAATTTTCTTTCAAATAGGTAAAATTGTTTCTTGGTATACTGTTTTCTGTGTCTCTTTTGCAGACACTGTAAAGGCTGCCCATCTTAGGTGCTGTTCTGAAACTTGCATGGATGTGTGGAGCAGTGGAGCAGGCATTACCTGTGATCACACCCAAGGCCTGCAGTTAATCTCTTCCTGGTAGTTCTCCTACATGAGGACCTGTCATCCCATCTTTATGTCATCAAGGCATTTGTTTTTGTTTGGTTGGGTTGTTAAAGGAAAAAGATGGTGTGGAGAGCAGGTGTTATAACTACTATACGAATAGGTGCATTAGAATTAGGTAAGATTTTGGGTGATATTGCTAAAATCTCCTGGAAAAGCACCAATAGCAAATGGCAATTTTATTTGAGATGCTAACAATGTGTATTTAAAAACCCTTCTTTTCCCAGTGCTGTCTGCTGTGTACATGTTCTCTTCCTTCTGTCAGGCTGTCTAGGCAGGACCCTCTCTCTGCATATGATGTGTTTAGAACTTATTCTTGCTCTGTAGGGTTTCCTGAAGTGGAATACCTGGAGGTGGGTCTTTCTATGCTTCGACCTAGTAGCAGATATTAAATGGCTTAGGGGGTTCATGAAGTATTTCTTGTGCGGAGGCATTGTACAACAAAGGAATATTTCAGAAGTGCATGATTAGAGATGTGGACATTAAAACTTTGTAAAGTGTATTGTGTCTATGCAGCACGGAAGACACCCTAGACATTTGATACCGCAGATTTATCAACTAACTGCGGTTGAGAAAGGAGGGCAAAGTCCAAGTTAGACTCTGTAAATCTTTCAGTATCAATGGCATGTCCTTACCTTTCTTGATTTGACTGTTGTAGTGCTCTTTGTTAAGGGTTTAGAGTGCCTTCCATTCTTGGACACAGGGCTGCTTCTTGTGCTAGGAGACCTATGTGAGAGACAGGAAAATACAGTTGTTAGAGTTGTGTGTCATAACATAGAACACTGTAATTCTGCAGCGCTGTGGGGTTCCCACAGTGCCATGCCTATTTAGACAAGTCTGAAGATTTGTACTGCAGGCAGACATCAAAATTGATTAAGGACTGAGTCACAGAGCAGTCGTGTTCAACCTGACCATGTTCAGCCTACCATGTTTATCACTGCATGGGTGAGGTAGAGGCTTTTGTATTCCCCCTTCTGTGTATCACACCATTTGTGTTCAGGATCGATTTTATCTGATCTTTTTGTCACATATTCACATGCTCAGCTCTTTCTGAAAGGCCTTGTCCGTACTGCTCTGAATAATTCATCATTGGAAGCAAACACTGCCACCTCGCTAGCCTGTTCCCTCCATCAGTCGTGGGTCCTGGCGTGGATCCTGTAGGAGGCGTGCTGTTTTCTGGAGTGTGTTGGAGGGTGTGTATTAGCACCCAGCAATTTGTGATTTGTATGTGAGAACATCTTTCCATACCTGAGCATCACTTCATGTTCAAATGCTCAGTCCAGTGTAAGATGTATTTAATATATAATAATATGTATAATATTATATAATATCAACTAGTTGTGCAAACCCGGCAAACTTGATTCACCAAATGAACAAGATTGATTTGGTAAAATATATCAAAGTTTTGAATTTTCTCAGTTTGCAAATAATGTTGTTTTGGCAAAATACACAAAAGAGAAGTTGCATAATCCATTAAAAATGCTTAGTTCTTCTGTATTCAAACTCTTACACTATCATTTGTTACCCTTCCAATATCATTAAGACACTTCTTCACTTCTGTAGCTTGGTTGTCAAATTTCAAAGTTCACAGCTGCTTTACTGAACATAAGAATAATATTTACAAGATTCTTTTTTTCTTACCCCAACTGTAACGAAGGTTCTGTAGTACTGAGTGCACATTTTAGCTGTTTATGGAAGTTAATGCAGCTGCTTGATTAATACACAATGCAATTACTGGGTCAGGAATTGCTGACAGTGGTCATTGTCCCCAGAAATCTTTTCTGAACTCAAGCTGGCGTTTATCAGGGAAGATTGTGCCAAAGGTTATCTCTGATGTTATAAGAAATGTGGAGAAAGAGGAAATACACTACACAAACCACAGCAACTGCAAATTGTGTTGAGTTGTGCTAAAAGAAGAATTTTTATTTTATTTTTTTTTTTTATTTAAGATTTTGTCTAATGTGGTTGAAATATTGCTAGTGGTCTGAACTTGCAGACCCGGTGGTGCTGGTATAATCCAGTTGGAAAACAGCCCTCTATTTGGATGCATGTCCCTGGCCGCCATGGAGCAAGCTGCCTCCCTGCTGTCTGGAGCTGAGCAGAGTGTATGGCTGGACACCATCTGGAAACCAACAGGGCAGGATGCAGTGGGGCTTCTTGAGGCTTGAAAGGATGGGCAGGCTCTCTTGTTCACTAGGAGCTGGAGCAGCAGAGGGAGGTAAAAGCAGGGCCTGCAAACTCTAAGACTGCTCCCTGAAGGTGCTCAGTGGGCTTCTGAGGGGTCAGAGCTGGCAGAGCCAGGTAGGGGCTGTCCAAGGGAAAGTCCTCTTCGCCTGACTGGTTCCCATCTGTGTGTTCTCAGGGCTGGTCTAATCCTTTTCTGCATCTCCACTAGGGCTCTGACCTGGCAGCTGGTCTGGGGTTGGTGCAGGGCAGAGATGTTCCAGAGCCATGGTTGTAATTGCTGGTCTCCTTTGGAAGGCATTTTTTGCAGTGAATGAGGAGATATGGTGGTACATTTGACCTGCAAGTTTGCCAATTTTTTTATTTTTCTGTTCTTATTATAACATTTGTAATAAGGCGATGTCTGGATTTTAATACTTAAGAGAATAAAAGTATGCAAAATACAGAGTACTATTTCAGCCCTTCAAAATGGCATATTGGGTGGTAATTCTTGTTTGTCATAGATGCATAGAATATAGGATGAATAGCTGAATCAGGATGACAGAAAAAATAAAATAGCATTCCTGTCACAGGGGGTAGTAAGCGAGTAACTGTGAGATAGCAGTGCACGTGGTAGCACTCTGCGCACTTCCTCTGGTGTGGCTCAGATTAAAAGGGGATCAGTAAGTGTGGCATTAACTTCTGGAGGGTCTCGGTTACTTGCTGCTGTGCCTTCCGGCCCTTGCTTTCACGACTGCTCACATCTGGTGAGAGGGGACAGATGGCTGAGTGAGCCATGTTTCTACGCAGGCTACTCCTCAGCATTCTGGTGAGAATAGCGTCCCCTGCAAGAGTAGCTGAGGCCTGTGAAGGTCGCTGCTGCTGCGTCCCCATGAGTAACAGTGGCTTCTGGCAAGCCTTGGCGACAGTATGGGTATGTCCTGTCTGCAGCTACGGTTAGTGGGTGGAAGAACAGAAGTGTGAACAACTCTTTACATCTTAACAGTACTTCTCATCCAAAAAGGCAAATTCAGGATTATTCTAGTGAGGATGTCACTATTGGTGATAGTGAGAGGTATTTTTTTCATGCTATGCTATTTTATTTACAAACTCCTGACTTGAATGTCAGGTGAATCAAACAAAAAACTGAACTCAGAGTTCTTCCAATTTGGAATGCTGTCCTTTAGGGCTTTCTTAACACCCTGTGCTGGTCCTGATGGTGCTCTTGGGGCTTGTGAACTATCTGCCTTTGCGTACTGTCTGCTTTTTTCCTCCTGTGTGCATCACATCCCCAAGCCCTACACAGTTGCCCCTTCTGCCAGTGTCCCCGCTTAGTATCACTAATGCCTGTGCAGGGCAGACAGGGACCCTGGCCGTCATTGCATCCATCTGCCTGCAGCCCTTTGCTTTGCACTGGATTGCGTATTCTTCCTTGTCTCTTAACTGAAGGGAGCAGCTGACTTGCTCAATTTGGAATAAATTGGCTATGTTATCTAACCTTTACAATGTTATTTTAACAAAAAACATGAAATAAAGCTGTGACTTTGTTGGGACTGTATTTGTTGGGACTGTATTTGGTCCTGGACGGCTGTGTTCTTTTTGGTTGGTTTTGTAATTCTGGAGTGGGGGTGTGAAGATTTGAGTGACTTTGTATAACACAGCCAGCAGTCATAAATCCCTATGAATTAATGATTGTAACTGTGTTTCTCATGCCTTATATTTGCAAAAACAACTTCAAAGCTTGTAAATTCAATGCATTACAAACATTTCCTGCCAGTGACTGGGCTGAGAGGAATCCCATCAACACCTTTCAGAAGTACGCCATATGGTGGTGAAAATTTTGACTTCTTCACGATTGTGTTGGATATGAAACATCTGTTTCTAAACTTGCTGCAGATCTGAGTCGGGAGCTTCTGTTGTTATTAGTCCCCTCCTTCCTTCCTCTCCTACCCATCTGCTCAACCTTTAAAAAAAGAAATAAATGTTGCAAGTGGACATTTTCTGGTGACCCAGCAATGAGGAAAATGAACATTTCTGTCCCCAGGTTAGACCAAAGCAGAGTAGTGCAGGGTGCTGCCCTGGCAGGAGGCGGGGCACAGCTGAGTAGAGGTGACATGGGGAAGTGCCAGACCCTTGTCACCCCATACCTTTGCTGGGACTTGCTGGGGTATGGTCTGGCTGCATCAACAGCCTTGCTTTAGTGTGTCACCCTCCTGCATGGTGCTTCTGCTGCCTTTACAAACAAAGCTTAAGACTTACTGCTGTTGACTTGGCAGGCGAACGCGCCATGTAAGGTGACACCAGATAGTGCAACAGTGTTTAGCATTGACAGCATTTTGTAACAGATTTTTCTGACGAAAGGTATGATCAGTTAGATCATATGTGATCTTTTCTTGGCATGTACGATTAGTTTCTGGTGTTCTGAAGGACAAAGCAAGTGAGGAGAGCCAACAGGTATCAAGAGCAGCTATAGATAAGATTGTTTGTTTCTTGTTACAATAGCAGGTTCTTTGAAGGGCAGTGCAAGATCCTCTGCTTGCAGCATGAGGACACCTCAAGGGTACAGTTTTATTTCTGTCTTGTGAAACTCACCAGCAATTGTTTAATTTCATTTTACTGTCCATAATCCCTATGCTACTTTTGAAATCTGAAATTTAACAGCCTAATTTTCCTGATAAATTAAGTTTTTTGTTCTGTTTTTTTTTTTTTTTTTTAATTTCTTTTTAATTTCTGATTTTCAGACAAGGGTCTAAATTATTCTAACTGCACAATCTTTTAGCACTGAAAGATAAGAGCGAAGGATGTATCTGTGTAAACTCTGGTATTCACACTGAAACTTGAGCAATGCTTTGGGCTGTTTGCATATAGATTTTCAGATGTAACTCAAATATTCTCCTTTTTTCCTTCCTCCTCACACGCAGATCCTCCCTATCTCCCATCAGTTATAGTATCTTAATTAGGGTGTGGTGGACATAAGAGGAAAAGTTAGGACCAGGGTATTAGGAATGGTCAGTTCATAATTTGATATTAAAGGATTAAACAGACCAGCTTTTAGAAGAAGCTGTTCTCTCAAATTTGGAATGATTCTAGTAGGAGTATGTGTCACGGTTTAACCCCAGCCAGCAACTGAGCCCCATGCGGCTGCTCACTCACTCCCTCCTGGTGGGGTGGGGGAGAGAATCAGATGGGTAAAAGTGAGAAAACATGGAAGTGGAGGTAAGAAAGTTTAATAAATAAAATAGAAATGAAAAGGAAAAAAACAAGAGAGAGAAATAAAACGCAAGAAAAACAAGTGATGCAAATGAAACCCAGTTCCTCACTGTCTACTGACTGATGCCCAGCCATTCACAAGCAGCAGCCCCTGGCCGGCTTTCTCCTCCCATTCACATGCTGAGCATGATGCCATGGGGTCTGGAATATCCCTGGGGCTGGTTGGGGTCAGCTGTCCCAGCTGTGTCCCCTCTTGGTTTCATGTGCCCCCCCAGACTCCTCATTGGCAGGGCAGCATGAGAAGCTGGAAAGCCCTTGACTTGGGGTAAGGACCACTCAGCAACAACTGAAACATTGGTCTTATCAACATCATTCTCATACGAAATCCAAAACATCAGCACTCTACCAGCTACTAGGAAGAAAATTAATTCTGTCCCAGCTGAAACCAGGACAGTATGTCAATAAAGCATTTTAATGAACAGTAGTTTTATTGTCCTAAAATGGAGTATTTAAAAGAAGTAAAATCTAGCTCAAGTAAATAAATTGTTCCCTTTAATACTATATTTTAATAGTAACATAGTAATATTATTACTATTACTAATAGTAATATTTGATTTTTAATTCTATTTTCTGATGTTTTACACTGTGTTTTACGTAGTTATGTTTCCTCAGCCATAAATTAAACCAAATGTAGTTGCTTTAGAAAAGTATCTTTTGCCATGATATACAGTACAGAGCAATCCTTACCTGCAGGTGAGGCCTTGGTGGTGCAGCTTGAGGCTGTTCCGTGTGTCAGCCGAACAGGTGTGGGAGTTTGCCTTCGTTTTCTGTATTTATTTATAGCTATGACTGCACATTTTTGTTCCAAGTAATCTGTTTGTGGTTTGGATAACGCATGAGTAATTTTCTGTTCACCATATTTGTACCATAGTTTAAAAAAATGAATTCTAGTGCTAGTTATTAAAAAGTTAAAGCAAATCTTTGAGAGCATTGGTAATGTGCAGAAGCATGTAGTGAAAAGGCAGAGTCTTTCACCTGCAAAGAAGTACAAAATTGCATGTGGGGACCCTCTTCAGCTATGAAGCAGATTTACAGAATAAACCTTTACAAATGCCTTGTAATGTAAACCACCCTAAAAACTGTGTAAGCTGCAGGCGGTTCTGTTACTCACTGGCTGGAGCTCAGTGTTCTGTCTCCTCTGTGTTATCCATTGGCAGCTCCCTTGCAGCTGGACAGGCTTTACCTCTTTAAGCAAATGCCTTGCAATATTATCTTCATTATCTGCCTTGGTAGTGATTGTGGATTGGAGCGTGCTGGTCGAAGTCTTCTGCAGGCAGAAGGCTGAAGAGCTGGGGAGTTGTGCCTTGCTGCATGGCCAAATGTGGTTGAGATCTCCAGGGCTGCAGATGGTCAGTGCTATTTTTGTGCCCATGAAGTTCAGCGTTGAACTGGTTTCAAGAAAGACACATTTGTGCAGTTGGCAAAGCACTAAGCGATTTTAAGTTGAGAGCTGGTGTTTTATTTTCTTAAACTGTTCCCAGGCCTGGCTGTGACCTTTCCTGTGAAGCTTACTGCCTGGAGTGCTGCTGCCTTTGTTAATGGGAGAGTTCTGCATTGGAGCGCATGGGCTTACGCTGGGATTGCTCAGGGCATGCTCAAAGGCTAAGATGTATTCTTGGGATCTGGGAGGAACCTTTGTTGTATGTCTTTCTCCTTTTTATTCTTCTTTTTTTTTTTTTTCCTTTTCTTTTCCCCTTAATCCCTTGTCTGTCTTTCTCCCCTCCTGTTGTTCCCATATATTTACTGGGAGGCTTTCAAATCAAGCACATGGTAATGGAAAAGCTATGAAGGTGAGAAAGTAGTATATTCTGAGAGAGATCTGAGGTTTGGGGAGATAAATTGAGGTTTATATGTTTGTTTAAAAAAAGTGAAATATATAAGTTGTATACATTAGTGTTCTTAATCACATGACTTGAGCTTTCCTTTACAGAGCGTACCCAAGCCCTTTGTTAAATAAACAATTTCTTCGTGGACTTTCCTTCTGTGAGTGTTTATCACCTTACAAGAAGGGGCCCAAAGTCAGGGACAAATGAACGTACCTTTTGCTCATGCATTGCTGCTATGTACGCATCCTTTACTTAAAGCCAGTGTGTGTTCACCTGAACCTGTAGTGCCTGCCGTCTGCCAGATTTCATTGAATATTTCCCTGTGAAATAAGGGGGTATCTTCAGAGACAAAACTGTCTTCACATTATTGTGAGTACTCTCACCCTTCTCTTATTTCTGTCAAAGCCATAATGGTCAATTATTTGTTGCTTTTGGTTTTGTTTGGATGTTTGTTTCATTGACAGTTTTTATAACTGCCTTGTATTCTGTTTCCACAGCATATGAACATTCAGCCTTTCTGGTTATCAGAATCTGAGCTCTTCGGGTCTGGTAGACAGGTGCTGTGGTGTGAAAGTTTGGTTTCAGTTACTTTCTTGTGTGTCAGAGGCTGGCGCATGCTCTGGTCCCCTCTCAGCTGTCAGGCACTGGGCTCTGTCTTCTTGGGGCACCCTCCTTTGAGCTATGGCAGCTCCTGCAGGGATCCTGCCGATGGATAACAGCCTGCTTCCCTGGCACTGCGTCTGTGGGCCCTGTTGCACTACATCTTCCTCATGGGCTAGTGGGCTGTAACTTTAGGATTCATGTCCCATGGACTTTGTGTCACACCTCATACTGTCAGGCTTAAGTTTCAAGCAAATTGAAGGAAATCCATCTGCCCTAAAGAGTCGTATCTCTTCATGTGCCTCAGGAGAAGAGAGGGTTAAATTTGTAACAGGCAGAACTAGCGAGTACCAGAGGATGCAGTTTTTAACCCTCCTCCTGATGGTCAGCCACCCTTAGAAGAGCACTTGCATGTCCCCTGACTCTTTTTCCCCCTGCCATGCACCCATGTCACAAGCGTAACTGTTTCAGCACACCCGCCCAGTGTGACCTGCCAGCTGCTCCCCTGTGTGTGTGCACAGGTGTACATGCCCAGTGTCCTTCTATGCCTAGGCCCCAAGCAGGCCCTTTTCCCTCTCTCCTGGGGAAGGCTTAATGGGACCATCCTCCTGCTTTGCTCTGGTGCCCAGTGTGGTGGCACAGGCTGGGAGCATCCAGGAGGAGCCGTGTTGCTCTGAACACTTTGCCAGACTGGGGGGGTTCTGCTAAGCATGATGTGGGACCATTGCTGGGACATGTTCCCCTACTGAGGGTTTTGGGCAGGGGGCCTTGGAGAAGCCTGTTCCTTCTCCTGTTTGTCATAGGCTGTTATTTTAACTGAAGCACGTTTTGGAAAAATAGGGTTTCTGTTTCCATTCTCATTCTCATTCCGAATGTGGAAATTGGCTGGAGAGGAATCATGCCTGTGAGCTGGGACCTCAGTTTTACACTGTGAGACATGAGTTAGTTGGCAGCACAAGCTATATATTCTCCACAGCTGGGCTGCAGTCCCATGGTGGCAGACCCAGGCCTTGTGCAGGGTGGGAGATAGCCCAGGGTCCCGACTGTGTGATGGGAACACAGCTCTCCGGGGGGAGTGTGGCCGTTCCCAGCCTGTGTTCAGGCAGGCGTCCAGCTTTGCTCCCACTGGGGCACAGTGCCACCGTCTCTTCGGGAATCCACTGCCACAAGCCAGTAGTAGGGGCTGCCCGAGCCACGAAGCCCATTCCCTGGAAGCCTCACTGGACTTGGCTGCTCTGGGACAAGCTTCCTCTCTCCGCAGCACAGCCAAGGGCAGCCATGCCCTGTTGGTGTTTCTGGCAGATCTGCTGCAACCGAGTGAGGATCAGGCAGGACAATGCACAAGGCTTTTCAGGTGTTCCCTGGAAGGCTCCCAGTCAGCCTTCCATCCATCCTATTGTCATTAACTGAAGCAAGCACAAGAGGAATGGGTCAGATAAGGCTTTGACTGATCACAAGTGCTTTGTTTGTAATTCAGTCTAAAAAAAACCCAAACCCTTTTGTTGCTGCCTTTTTTTTTTTATTTGCATGTTGTGGTTTTTTTTTTTTTTTTTTGTTGTTTTTTTTTTTTTTTCTGTCTGCAGAAACAGCAGCAAAAGTCTCAGTATCCATTTTGGGACCAAGGTCAACTTCCTGAGTGTGACCCACAACAAACTTTTTCCAATAGCTTCCTCATCTAAGCCTAAAATTAAAATAAGCTATGTTCTGTTTGCATCTAGATGAGATCCTTTCAGAAGAGGAAGAAAAGTGCAGTCTGCCAAGACAAGTCATTTGGTAGAGAAACATAAAGTAATGGAAAAGAGGAACTTCTTGGCAAAGTAAAATTATCCGCCAGCTTCAATTAAATCTTTCCCTTCTGCGGTCAGTTCTCACTTTTTGTGCAGCACCACAGACTTTCTGTTGGAGGAGGCCAAGCAAAACGGAAAATTTGAGCAGTGAGCTTAAATAGCTTAAACATTTAAAAGTTATTGCCGTTGTTTGAAGCAATTGAGCGAAAGAACTGAATAACCTTTTTTGCTGATTCATCAGAAAATCAGGACTTGAGCCTGCAGCCAAGAATTTGGATCAGATTGCCAATCTTTGTGCAACAGAAATAGTCTTTCCTCCAGGCTAATATGGCAGACTTGTCACTGAAGGACTGGACTCTGGTAGAGTAAAATACCACACAACAGAACTAAGATTCTCGTTTGAAGACTGAGTGCCTCAAAGTAATTCACTCTGACAGTGAAGTCCAGAGCACAGCCCAGGCTGGTAGGCAGCTTCATCAGGTGTCTTTCAGCTTTAATTATCAGTGCAGAATGGGGAGCTTTTTTTCTGCTTTCTTCTCTACACCCTCCCCACCTGACCATTCTCCGAAGGGTACCAGCACACAGGCTACAGTAGCAGAAGCAGGGCTTTTACTCTGTCTCTGCTTGAAAAGAAGTTTAGGAGGTGGTTACAAAGCAATTTGAAGACAACATCAGGGTTTTCAAGGGAGGCTGCGAGTCTGTTATGGCAACAGCCAAAGGGGTCAAAGGTGTTACGCTGTGGCAGTCCCTGCTGCGGTGTTTATGCTGTTTTTGTTGTATAGGCAGATGGGGAGGAAGCACTGTTGTTTGGTACATTATTTCTATCCCCCCCAATTTTTTTATTTTCCAGTTTTTATTTTCCAAAGTGGCCCCAAACCTGTGTGCTTGAAGTGAATGTGCACCGTGTTGGATCTAAAGGTAATGATGTGGTGTGGAAGTGGGACTCCTACCAGAATTCCCTGGTTTTCCGGAGATGGCTCTTACACTTCAGCACATCCAGGGCTCATTAATGTTACTTGTACATACATGAGAAGTGTTTTCTGTCACATCTGTGTTACCAGTGTTAAAGCGTGTCAGGCTTACTGCAGGTGTGCTCAGGTCATGCCAGGAGATGTAGATACACAGAACCCTTCCACGCTCCTGGATACAGAAAGCATGAGCTACATCTAGCTCTTCTTAATAAGGCACAGCAGCGTATCTTCTGTTTTTTTCTGAAGTATAAGGTTCCTTCTTGGGCTGGTTAACTGATTACAGTCCAGTCATAAGCCTCCATCCCTGAATGACTCAGCAATTTGATATATTTAGAGATCTAAATTAGACCTCTCCTAGCTAAATAAGGTGGATGTGAGCACAGGCAAGTGATCACTATTGCTTATGCTTACCTCACAGTACTCCTGCCTCAGGGAAGGCAGGGCTCAGACTGACCATCCAGTCCCACCACAGATGAGCTCCCTGGTTCTGCAGAGCAGGAACTGTCCTTTCCTCTGCATGGTCCTGTCTTGGGACTAGTTTTCTGTGCAGTCTCACTGCTCTGGTTAGAGGGAGAAATGCATCACGCTTATGTTTTTATCCAAATATGAAAGAGAGATGATCTTGGATGTCTCTGGGATGCCATTGGTGAATAAGCACTCCTCAAGCTGATAACTTAAGTATCAGGAAACAGGCGCATTTGATTTCTCTACGTAGTTGTGTGTTGTCTTTCGTTTGTTGGGGATGTGTTGTACTCTTCCAAGAAAGGGATTTCTTTATGGAGAAACCACTTAGTTTTATGTATGGTAGACTATTAGTTTCCGGCATTGTAGCAGGTAGAAGTGTAGATACATGTGAAATCCCTGCAGTCATATCAAGACCAGGCTCTGGGAACTGCTTAAAAGATTTGCCATGCACTAAAGCAGTAAGTCTTACGGAGCTGTCATCTCTGGTTATGTATGTTGTCATCAGTCATGAGGTGTTAGTTTGTCAGTGGGACAGAACTTATGTTTCAGAGTCTTTTGGCTCTTATTGAAAGCATGTGGCCAGATGTGACCATAGTACACACTGACGCCGGAGCAGGTAGAGCTGAAGCAGAGAGCTGGAGGTGATCTCCAGTATGAGGCAAGTTGTAGGACAGTTTTGATTGCATGCGTGGGCTTTCAGTGCATGGTTATTGTTCCCTATTTGAAAGGCTGAATTTGAATTGAGAATCTGAATTGAAAAATTCCGGCTTACTTAAAGAGGATTCACAGTGCTTTCTAACACTTGGTTCCTTTCCTTGGGTCTCATATCTGGTATTGGGTTTTCTTGTGCAGCCTAGAAGTGGGGTCCCATCCCTCCCCCTGCTGCTGCCCTAGCCTCCCTCACTCCCCCCAAACAAAAAAACAGAGAATGCTTTGAAACAGAAAGGGAAGCATCTTGTTCTTGTCAGCCTTGATAATGTTGAGAGAAAGTTGTCTGGTGTAATATGCATACGGCAGGGCTGGCTGTTACTTCTCAGCTGAGCGTAAAGTACAATGAACAGCACACGCATTTCAAGTTACTGCTGCCTGTCCTTACTTTCCTGTGTTGCGTGGTGGAGTTCTGGAAGGGAGCACTTCTGGGGCTGATGTTGGGTGAGTGAATGTTTAACAAACTGTGGTTTTGTACTGACTTTGTTTCTCTGAAGAAAAAAATTCCAGTACCATGTTTACTACTACTGTGGACTATTATTTGAATCATTTATACTGAGTAACTTAGAATCTAACACTGTAAGCAGATTGACACTGCAATTAATTTCTACCCCTTGCACTAATGGGGGGCCGGGTTTGCTATTGGAAGGCTGACTGGCTTCCTAGCAACATAGTGAAGACCAGAGCCTGATAATCCAGTGAACATCACATGCCTGTTCTTTGTGTGGGCAGGTGTCACGTTAATCCTTAGTCACTGTTCCTAGTCCTATGACTTTTCAGAACAATACCCACTGAAATTTCATGAGGTGTTTTTAGAACAATTTTAATCTGGCTCCATTTATGTAATGTAATTGCATCCCCAGAATGAGAGTATGGGAAAGTTGTTAAATGCAGCCTGCCTTTGAATCTTGCATTCATTCTTTCTAGAGCGGAAGTTTCTTTAGGTTGAAGTCAAAAGTTGCCATTTTGTTTTTGCAAAATCAAGGGTGATTTTCTGTGCTTTGTAAAATATTTCTGGTGAGTTGAACCCACAGTATTTAAAAATAAATATAGATTGACAGTGTGACCCTGCTGCTCTGACCTGCAGTTTAATGCCGTAACTCACTGACTTTGTTGCCCAGCAGGTATAAATATAACCATGTTTTCCTTTAATAGTGAGTGAAGAACACAATTTTGTATGTGTTGGATGTTTCAAGGTAAAGGAGGTAAAGCTCAACCCTCAAAATGCACCTTTTCATGTTAAATGTTCAAAGCTGTCCCAGTGGCTTTTGATAGCCATCCTCTGTTCAGTCCAGTTAGTGACATTTCCTTTCTCCCTCTCACTTTGCTTTCATCTGTTGTGTTATTTTTCCATTTTGTTCATTGTTAGGGGCTTCTGTTCACTATCATTGTACTTGAAATACAATACAAACTAAACAAAACACTTCGCATATTATAAAGTTTGTTACTTAATTTGAAGAGTGTTTCCACTGTATGGTTATAGCAAACTGTTGCCAGTGGAGTTTATCAGAAGGCTACATGTGAGAGTGGTTTTACATAGCTGTGAACCAGACATCTATGTTTAATATGCTCACATGCTCTTTTTGTCCAAAATCTACTTTTTTTATTATTTAAAACTTGATTATATTTTGATAGAAACATAAAATTGCTGAACTCACTCAAACCAATATACTAATTAACTCAAAAATCTGTTTTTATGGCTGTCAAGAGTCATTGATTAGGAAGAAAATAAAAGGAAGTCAGACAGAGTGGTGTCCACTCCAGTGGTGCTCTCTCTGTAAAGCACTCACTGGTTATAGGCATCCAGATACAAGGCCAGGTTAAGATGATGCTTTCCCATTTAGCTGATCCTAGGGAAAGGATGTACCTGCTGCTTCTGTTCTGAGGATCGAGCTGGAGGGCTGTGCCAGCAGTGGTCCTTGGTGCTGCTCCCATGCAGAGAAGCTGCAGTGAGCTCTGGCTGCAGCAGTTTTTGAGCAGTAAAAGCAGTATATCACTTTCTAGGGGACCAGAAATTAAATGTCACTGGTCTTCCTCTCTGAAGATCATGAGTAGCCAGTGTATACTGGAAAAGGAAGTCAATTCTAAGAAGGCAAAGTCATCTCGAACACCAGTTGAGGTGCTAAAATGTGTGTGTGATGTGGTTTCTCTCCAAAAAGTTCATGGTGCAGCAGACAATTCAGCCTTCTTAGCCATTAGTGTGAAATTATTTAAAAAATGGTAATATGCTGAAAAGCAACAGAACCCAGGGAAGAGCAACTTTGGGGGTAACTTTTTCATACTTTATATTTTGAAATTACGTCATTGTAGGATTGCCAAATAGCACAGCTGTACTTTTTGGTTTGAAATGTCATTCTTAGTTCTAGTCTAACAGTTCAAATCAAATTTTAACGAAGTGTGTTAGCCAAAATGCTGCCTGCAGTAAAAGACTGAAGCGTGCAGCTCTCCATGTGAAGTCTTCATGAAGTCCGAAAGAAGGAGAAATGCAGTGTTTTCAAGTGTAAGCTGCCATTCTGTGATGGATTAAATGTTGCAGCACAGATAATTTTTCGCATGCTTCAGAGAGAAGTAAGCAGTTTTCCAGGGCAGAGGATTAAGAGCCTAAAGGGTGGGTAGGATGTCTCAGCTTTGTGTACAGTTTCACCCCATCGGAATGACTCTAGACAGCAGGGCAAACTAGAGGGTTGCTTTGTCATGGAACATGGATATTTTTCAGAAATGCCAGCCAAATCTGATATTTAGGGGTCTAAAGATTCAGCTGCTATTCCCAAAGGGTTAGAAAGCAAGCAGTGAGTGTGGTTGCCAAAGACCCCTGCTGTATATTGCATACTTCTGGTGATTCAAACTAATAATGTATTTTACCTTTAGCTATACAAGTCGTTGTCTTCCCCCCAAATCCAAAATTCCTCTGCTGGTCTAGTTGTCGTTTTATGAAGAAAGTAATTTTAACTTTTTTTTCTGAGCTCGGTGCCTATGAAAGGAAACCTTTTTTATGGTCCTGCTAGTGGGCTTCTGTGTCAGAAATGGAGAATACGGATTCAGAGACAGGAGAAAACTGGCAGTGTATCAGAGCATAGCTGGTGACTGAAAGGGATGATGGTGGCAATTTGGTTCTTCATGTGTCTGAGGACAGAAGTGCAAGTTGGGGTGGAAGCTCTGAAGCCTCTGCGAACAGGAATGAGACTGACAGGTGGCGACTTGTTTTTTACTAAATGAAGGATCTTACCCCACCAAACCATTGCCATAGATAAGCAACATCTGTTACTACTGATCTTCTTACAGATCTGTGCCCTGTTCTCAAAACCTTCTAATGAAGTAGTCAGTGCTTCCAATCCCACTAAATGTGAAAACACATAGAGCGTATTATATCTGTAGCCAAGCTCTAAGTTGGTAAAAGCAGGATGAACAAGATAAATATTTTTATAGGCTAATCCTTGTAGAAGGCATGCTAATTACAAAAGTATTGCAGAACTGCTGGATTTTGTTATTTACCCTATCAAAGCTGCTGGCAAATACTTCCTGCCTGGTTTTGTTTTGCTGATGGGTAGATGCCTGTGGATCATTGTTGAACAGCCTTCAGAGGCCTTACAAGGATCTGTCTGAAACCGAGTCATCGAGTCTCTGACTGTGTTGTGATGGCAGCGCTGTTGCTCACAATGCAACTGGTTTGCCCTGCAGGGTGGCGTGGCACAGGGTCTAGTGGGGAGAGCTGAGGCATGGGGCTCGCACACACTTGAATAAGCCCAGTCACAGTTGCACTAGTTAGCAATTACGATTACATGAGGTTCTGGTCTGCATCAATACAGAGACACATTTTTAGAACTTTTTGAGTTTTAGCTTCCTTTTTTAAGATCCTTAGGAAGCAGCACTGGTGCAAGCCACGGTAAAGGATATTGCTAGAGGAACCTTGAAAGTAAAGGGCATAATATACATAGTGGCAAAAATCTTGCACAGGTAATGGTCTGGAGCTGTCTCTAAGTAAATGTTTGAATAACATTTCTTCCACAATAACCTTCTGGCACAGAGAGTTCTGGCTGGGCTACTCAATTGCCAAGTAATGCAGGGCTTCCTAAATGAAGAAAAATTGCAAGTGTTCATGAATTGTGTGCTCCTTGCAGGCTTGTGTCTGATCTGCTGTTATGCTTCTGCCTAGAAAACCATGTTTTACATATAGCACCATATAAAAAAAGGGAGTCTCAGACTGCACAGCCAGAATTTACATACACTTCTCTCCTGATGTGGTTTTCTGAAATGACAGCAATAGGTCAGGGCTGGAGATTTCTTCTAAGGACCAAAGTGCCATATCAAGTCCATACAAAAATTATTGGTATTTGGGGACTAGGATATTGTTTTATAATTCATTTTTAACCCTGGGAAAATACTTCACAAACAACACCTTCAAAGGACTGTTGTATATGTAAGTGCGTGTATAAACCAAGGATAAAGGATTATCACAGATACATCCTGTCAAGATAACGTAAACTTATTTTGGGGGTGATTTTACAGTGCTGTGTGCATCCGAATCATCAGGCTTCAGAGCAGAGGCTCGTCTGGCTGGCCTGTGTGCTGGGAGCGCATGGCTGCGTCTTCCTTTTCCAGAGTGGGGTTTCATGTGGATGCCCTGCTGCTCCCTTGTGTGACTGCATTTTCCAGAAACTACTGGCTGGTTTATCTCTTTAGTACCGTGGAAAGGGTATCTTTAGGCCATTCTTTGAAGGACATCGCCCCCAGTGCACTTGCTTTGAGTAATAGATTTTTTTTTGGTATAAAATTCTTAATAGGAAACAGCAGTACTTTCTCCTAGGAGGAAATCCTACGTAAATGTAGCCTTTAGTTAGAAAATAAGTGGACAGTGAGAAAGCATAGTATGTGTGCGTCCATATCCTATAAGGAAAGTGTATAACATGCTAGAAGAGAAGTAGGTGGCCATCTGTGTCTTCAGCCATCACTGAGCTTCACCATTTGGTGAGCAAGCTCTACTGTTGGGAAAGGGGAGAATCCTGAATCCTGTGCACCTGTCCTTTGTGTCCCTGCTTAGGGACAAAGAGTGGGGTTTCCATGGAAGTAGCTTCTTGAGCTTTGCTGGAGTTGGGTAGGAAGGCCACCCTCCACCTGGAAGAAGGTTATGATTCTGGGAGGGGTTTGAGCTGTCTTGCTCTCCACATTTATACTGAATCCTATAGCATGTGTGTATGTGTACATACATCATATAGAGAAACGAGAGACTTTTTACAAAGGCATGTAGGGACAGGACAAGGAGGAATGGCTTTAAACTGGAAGAGGGTAGATTTAGATTAGATATTAGGAAAAAATTATTCGCTGTGAGAGTGGTGAGACACTGGAACAGGTTGCCCAGAGAAGCTGTTGATGCCCCATCCCCAGCAGTGTTCAAGGCCAGGCTGGACAGGGCTTTGAGCAACCTGGTCTAGTGAAAGATGTCCCTACTCATGGCAGGGGATTGGAACTAGATGGTCTTTAAGGTCTCTTCCAACCCAAACCTTTCTGTGAATCTGTGATTCTACTCTGCTATACTATATATTTAAAATATTGTCTAGTAGTCAGGATATTTGAATTTAATCTTAGGAGGTGTGTGCTTATTCTGTGATCTGCTTCTGATAGGACTTGGCTCAGTGAAGTGTGTGGGACTCAGAGTCAGTTGTCTGTTGTTTATGGTGAGGAGGAGCTGGAGCATAGAAAATAGAAGAAATAGAAGAACCTGAAAATAGAAAATAATGCAAGTTGGAAATAGAAATTTGCATAAATAGAAAATAGAAGAACCTGGATGAAAACAGACATTAGGGAGACTGGTGGAAACCCATAGCCTGGCTGTGGTCAAGCAGCTTTATGCCCAGCAGGCTCACGAGCATTAGTTCCAATGGTACAAATGGTGACAGTTTCTGAGCAGTAGTGCACAACGAAGATAGGAAGAGCCATCTTCATCTGTAGCACAGTTGTTCTGCCAATAGCTAATCCACTAGTAATGGGCTTGTCTGTAGTTCTGTCTGGTAAGGGATACAGCTGAGTGTGGAATCCAGCTTCTCTCTCCAGGCAGATCTAAAACCTGTTGTAATGGGTCTGTGTGCCTTCTTGCAAGACAGAAGATGCTTTTGGGTGCATAAAGATAGGCTTTATAGTACACAGAAAAATTCAGCTTGAAAGGTGATTACTGGAGAAGGCTATAAGAAAGTAAAAATATGATGGTACCCATCTATGTTGCATGCTAAGCACATCAGGGAACATGCGGTAGCATGAGCCACTGCCTTAGCCTTGCAGCGAGGTAATGTGGAGGAGAGGGCATCAAGTGAGGTGGGAAAAAGCTGCAGCCTTATAAATAAAGGATCTTGTTACTGGAAGATTTTGTGTAGCAGTCTCCCTTAGTGGAAAAGACAGGCTGCGTGTGCCTACCTGTGCCTGTAGCTGTGCGAGTGTTGCAAAGGCATTAGAAGGGGAATAGCTGCAAAGCAGAGACCAGGGGTGGTGGTGGTGTATGAATTTAACACGGCAATTATTGAGCACAATTTTATGAGTCAAAAACCCTTCTGTGATTTACTATTACTTGCATCGTAAAAGTAAGACCAGAAGCACTCAGTCTTGGTTTTCTTTAACCATATAAGACCTGAAGAAGGAGCGTCTTTGGTTATGAACGTCTGTGTATACATAACTTCCAGTCCTAAATATTACCATTTCACAAAACCAACCCAGGATGCTGCTCCATTTAATTTGGTGCTTATGAGAATTCACGCTATGCAACCCAGTCCCAAAAATGGTTCTCAATATGGTTTTGTATGGGCATAGACCCCTAAGAGTACAAAATGACTTATTTTATTCCAGAAATAGTCTTTGTGTGAACACGGTTTTCCACAGAGTTGATTAAAAATAGGATTTATTCTGTGGTATTTTAGCCATTTAAAATACTTTTATATAAAGTAGGATAAAAATCTGAAATATTCCATCTTCCTTTCCAGAAACTATCTCCCCTGAACAATGTAAGTAGTTTTAAAATACTTGCATTAATCCAAATACATAATCAAATATTGTAATACATACATGTCAACCTTTTGATCATGCATAAAACAGCATCTAAAATGAACCTGTTAAAAAAGAAATAAAAAACAAACCCGTGTTTCAGTAGAAAACATCATCAAAGGTGTTCTCATGCAGTATTTTATCTTGTTATTTCAATGCTGCATTTCCAGGATTTTCTTGTCAAACCTTTTTTTTTTTTTTTTTTTTAAATATTTAAAGGAAAATCCTTATTTGAATGAAGCACTTCATGATGGGCTGTTGCCATCTTCTGTTTCTTCAATTGCACTACATTGCATAAGATGCATGTAAAAATTGATTGCTCCAAACACCTATCAGTTCCTTACAATCTGCATTTTTTTAGTTTGGCTATTTATGTTTTGTAGGAGCAGCTTTTACTCTAAGCAAACCTGATTTAATCCTTGGTGAAGTACAGGACAAAATTATTCACATAAACATTGTTCAGTTTACAGGATTACATGCAAACACATCCTTGTAGCCTGAAGTGGCCAGATCCATCCTCCCTGGTGCTGCCTCATCTTGCCGAGGGTGTCTGAGGAGGTTGCCACAGGAGGGCAGGAGGTGTCGGGGCTGTGCAGTGCTGGAGCTGCCTGTGCTCTGCTCGGTGTGTGTGAACCGTGTGTGCGGGCTGGTCTTGAAATACTGTGAATTCAGGGTGGTCTCTGGTGTCTCAAGGCAATTTAATGCATGTTCCTGGAGGATGGTTCCCCACGTTCTGCTCCTCTGCAAATCCTTCTCCCAGCTCCTGGGGAGCCTGTGCTTGCCCTGTCCCGGCCTTCCCACCTGGTGTCCCTGGCTGAGCTGCTCAGAGCTCCCGGGGAGCGCGGGAGGCACCTGGTACCTGTGCCCTTTGGTGGGAGATGGCCTCCCTTGTAGAGTGCAGCCATCAAGAGAGGAGGAACTTGTGTTTCTACCTCTGCCTCACCCTTAGAGGTCCCCACACCACATCCTTGGTGGAGGTACTACTGGAGAGCAGCCTTGGACCCTGTTGTGGCTCTTGCTGCCTGGTCGGCATGGGTGCCTGGCTAGCCTGGCCACCTTGCTCCCTCTGCCAGTACAAGCTAGTGCGAACACAGCTCGGGAGTGTTTGTACAAGCTGTTGTCACAAGTAGTTTTGTTTTCTTCTGCCATTGTTGTAAACAAATCTAGAGTGCTCTTGATTGCTCATGTGGTGTGAAGCCTGTCAGAATCTTACCGAAATGACTTGAGATGTCCCAGCCAACTTTAGCTTTGGTGCATGCTCTCCAGGCCTTGGTTTCTTCTTTTAAATAATGTAGTTATTATACGTACTTATTAAAGTCAAGGCTTTCTCATGCAGCAGCTGCTGTGTTAGTCTTTTATTATTCCTTTCTTCTTGCCTTGATTTTGGACACTCTCCCTTAATATGTCCTCTGCTCTGGTGGTATGTAAATACACCACAGTGTAAAATAATACTTGAATGTGTTGCCTGAACTGCTTTCCAAAAATGAATTTCACCTGCCTATCACACACAATCGTTTCCAAGAGCTGAGAGCAGCCAAAGTTACAATCATGTTGAACAAAAAAAAATTCCAATGCTTTATGTCTCATTCCTGTTGTATTAAGCAGGTATAGAAAGTGCTGGGAAATGGAATTTTCAGCTTGGTGTTGGTTGCTCAGTCTTGTCACATGTGAGTCTTGGAGTCTGCCAAGGGACCTTTTTTTGTCATATCCTCACTTAGAATGAGATAAATGGGAGTTAAAAGTTGTTTTAACATCTTTTTCTTCTTTCTTTATCCCCCCCCCTTTTTTTTTTGTGTGTGTGTGGTGTTTGTTGTTGTTTGTATATGTTGGTTTTTGAGATGTGACTTAAACTAGTATTGTGTTTGAATTTTTTATGTTTGATATTTTGGAAGGGGTGAGACCTAGTACTTAGGTAGGTTTGATATGTGGTCGAGATGGTGCTGCCAGCACCACAAATGCCCAAAAGGAAAAGCTGAGATGCTATTGGCCGGTGGCAAAGCACCATTTCTGCAGACTGAGCCCTGCAGCTGCTCTGCCTGTGGGTGTGACAAGGGGTCTCTGCAGGAGCAAGTGCCACCTACTTCTCTCTCCTTCGCTTGCCGCAAGCCCTTCAGCAGCCATCACCACACCTAGGGATGTTGACTTGTCTCATTGGATCCTGCTCTGAGGCCAGAGCTTGTCTGTCTCAGCTGGAGCCTCCTGGAGCTCCAGGTTGGTTTCTGAGCCAACATCCTTAGCGTCTGTTGGCCTTTAAAAAACCCAACCAACCAAAACAACCCCCAAACTCCTCTTAAGTGAACTTGATCACTGTGTGGATTTAAGCTTTTGGATTTTGAGATGGATGTGAGTCATCTGAAACAGAAAAGCTGTTCGTATCTGCAATTTCTCAATGAACTTCCATGGTCAGATATTCAAAGATATTTTATTTACATGATATACAAATGTTCTCATGAACTAGCAAAAGTCTCTGTGTGGGTGACGTCAAACGTCAGTGTATTCATGGTATATGCGCACTTCTGATCTTCTAACACTCTGAAGTGATCTAATACTCTCACTCCTGGTTCTCATATTTGATTTTCTAAACAGCCTTCTTGAGAATGATCTACACATGAAAAAGTAAATTATTGGATCCAGACAGACATTACATGCGGACAGGAACAGTGTCATTTCCTTACAATAATACAAGATTTTATGTGCAGAGTCATCTAAAATTTTATCTAGGTGGCTAAAAGTAAAGGGTATTCTGCACAAATGATATGGCAGAAAGCAAGTGAAAAATACAGCCACAACAACCCTTATACTTTGATTATGCTTTCGCTTTCTGCTTGATGAGCTAATAAATTGTTTGCTCGATTTATAAATGTACCTGGATATCGCAATATAACATCCTATCAGTACTATCAGCACCACTACAAACATGCAGGTGTTGATGTAAATGACAGCTGTGTGCCACTTGACTCCTAGGGGAGACTTGAGCTTTATGCAGTCGTCGATGTTTTTTTTTGTCGGGTAGCCATTGGTAAGAATAAGGTTTGGCAAAGCTAGGAAAGCCATGACAACCCAAACACAGGCAGATAGGATCTTGGTGAAGGTGATGCTGTACATCCTGGAGTCTCCAAAAGGCTTCACTACTTTCAGGTAGCGGTCGATGCTGATGAGTCCGAGGAACACAATCGTGGTGTACATGTTTGCGTAAAACAGAACTGTGGTGTATCGGCACAGGAAAGAGTTGAAGTGCCATGGTCCCAGCTGCGAGTCCTGGATTATCTTGAATGGGAATGTCAGTGTCATGAGAAGGTCTGCAACCACAATGTTTTTGAGGTAAAATATAAAACTCGTTTTATTTCTGATATGGAAAAAAATCCACACTGCTAGGCCATTCAGCAAGATGCTTGCCAGGAAAATTATGAGGTAAAGCACAGGCAAGACGATGGTGGTGAATTCGTTGTGTGTGGAGTTCCCAAGTAAGCCTGTTGTGAAATTGAGTGAGGTACTGTTGTCTTGGCTCAGACGGTCTTCTGTGGGAATGAGGAAGAACAAGAATTTTCAAGTATGTTTCTAGCATTTTACAAATGGGGCTGTTTTAGAACTGTCCTCTAGAAAATGTCCTATCTCTGGGCAATTCCAGATTAACTGGCCTGGGAAACCTACCTTCAAAACAGTGCTCCTAAGTATTGAACATGTCAAAATAAATATGCCTCTGGCTTGGTAGGTTTCAAGCACATCATCTGTGCGTCCTGATGAAATATCAAGGTGCTTCTGCATATAGCTTGGTAGGGAAGAAATGCAGGATGTGGGTGCATGTATATTCCAAAGGTTCCCATTCCTGTGCTGTGCATGAGCTCCCTACCTGCCCTTGCTGCTGCCCTGTGGGTTGGGAGACAGCCCAGCTCAGTGCAGTGTGAGAAGGATTGGAGTTTCCTTCATCCACCTGCTATCCAAGGGGAGCAGGGCAGTCCCCATGCTGCAGGTTGAGGGCTGCAGTGCCTGTCGCTGGTCTCACATAGGTGTGCGGACAAGAGCAGCTGCATGCCAGTGTGCTGGGAATGCACCGTTAATCAATGTCACAGTGCACTAGTGCTCAGCTGTCTTCACAGATCACAACTTGTGAGCTGAGGTGATCTGTTTATCAAGAGATAGGACTCTGGAGAGACTCTTTGGGCCTATTAAAACACTAATTTAAAACTTGGCTTATTAAAACGTATTTATAAATCACAGTCTCTGGGGGTGTTAAGATTTTATGTCTAAATATTTGGAAAAAATTTCAGACTTCTAAGTTATCTCATTAAACTATAGCATGCCTTATTTCATAGTGTTTATATTCTGAACTTGGCTTGTGTGGTAAGCCAGGACTGACACCCATGGGCAGCATTCGGCAGTATTCAGACAAGCCTATTCTGAAATTACTTATTTCTTTAAAGTGTTGGTAGGAACTGATAGTGATATAGTAAACACTTCTCAATCACTTAAATTTCCAATGTTATTTTACCTGGCAGTTTTCCATATGACAGATTGTACCCCATCATTTGCATTGCTGTAGGTTTTCAGCTGAAATGCTTTTCAGGAGTCCCACTGGCTGCTGTAGGTCCAGGATGCGGCATAGGCTGTGCCAGCATTACGTTCTGGGGAGAATAAACTGGAATTAAACACAAAGCAAAACGGAAGACCCTACCTTCCTCTTCCCAGCATGGAGAGGAGCTTTGTAAGATGAGCATCCTCCAGAATTCCCAGTAAAAGGGCTGAGGCATGTTGCTGGCTGACCTCTGGATACTGCACAGCTGTTCTGCTCTCAGGGTCATCGCTGCCACATCTTCATTTATGGCCGGGTGCCTGCTGCATTACTGCAGGCAATTCTGCCATGGTAGTTTTTGTAAGCCTGTCAGTTTCACTGTTAAAACTATTTCCCTTTCTCTGCCTCACTAACAAAGCTGTGCTGGGGCCTTATCCCTATAATATTTGGAAACATTATTGTAATTTCTAGCCTGAATGTCTCTGTGGCCACTTTCTGTCCTGTATATTCTTCTATCAGTGCCTTTCATTTAAAGAACCCATCTCCATCTTGGCTACTTAGCCCCCTGCATATGTTTCTTGCTCTAGTGATGAAGCAAGCTCAAACCCTTCTCGTATTTCTGCAGGACTTGAAGATACCAGCCCTCCTCTATGTCTGCTCCAGTTAAGATAGCCTTCCTTGAATCCCACTGCCAAGCGTGTGTGCTGTTTTACAAACGAGGCTTAAGAAAAGCTTGTTTCATGGTGGTTGGGTTCCTTGTCACCACTGAAACACCTCATCTAACATTTTCTGGGGTCTCACTTGCTCAGTTCCTCCTTACATTGTAACGCAGTGCTGGGATCAGCACTGACACACTTTCTGTCACCTTGGTGCTTCAGAGGGGTCAGTGCTAGTATGGACCTGTTTTCTTTATTGTCCTTAGCTGCATGATCTTGCAATTTTTGTTCCAGCAAACTTCAGTTCAAGCTTGTTAACTTCTGTAAAAATAGGTAGGATTTCAACTAAACTTGTCTGTCTTACTCTGACTTCTTTCAAAAATTTTGGACTAAACTTTTGCAAGAAGTTTGTCTCCTAACTGCCAGAGCATTCTGGTTCGGTGGCTTCATGCCTTTGTTATGTCTGCCTCTACAGCTGGCTTCTTACTCCTTGGTAAAGGCCCTTGACCTTATTCACCACATCTCTTGCTTGGACGTCATATTTGTTTAGATTTGATCTTGCACATTTCAGTGACAGAAGTTTGTCATCTCCCACCTCTTGAAGTAAAATAGTTTCATATAATTGTGAGATATGTGTGTATAACTTTATAATGTATCCATCAAATTGGGCTGGAAATTGTAAGTTGCTGTTCCTTTCTTATTGCTTTGAATGAAGTATTTCAGAAGCCAGTCTACAGGGAATACTGAAAAACTGCAGAATCTGATTTTTGCTGTGATGGCATTATAATGTTTTGATGCTGTTCACAGAAATTTTGGCAATATTGATTTGTAAGACTACATTCCAGATTATTGCTTTACTCTTGCAGTACACAAATATATTAGTTTCTCCATGCTTCACTTTGTGTTTACAGGTTTTGATAGGAAAACTAGCAAAATCATAAATAGTTGGGGTTGGAAGGGACCTTCAGAGGTCATCTAGTCCAACCCCCCTGCAATAAGCAAGGACGTGTTCAGCTAGATCAGGTTACCCAGAACCATATCCAGCCTTGGATGTCTCCAGGGGTGGTGCATCTACCACCTCTCAGGGCAACCTGTTCCAGTACTTTACCACTCTTATTGTAAACAAATTTCTTCCATCAGCAATTACAGTAGACCTTACTTGCTTTCTTATGGGTATGAATAGATGCTTAAAATTACTGAAGCCCTTTTGCAGATCTAAACTAGTTTTATGTCATTATCATTTTGTTATGAACCGTGTTGAATTGTCACTAGATGGCAGTAAAGCAAATCATTACATTTTAAAGTGTCAGTAAAAGTTTTAATTCTGATGTTTCAAGCTGATCATTGGTTTGGCCTCTTGTCTGTCGTTGTTTGCTCTTATAATAACTGGGGTCCATAATTAAATTGTCTGGGGTATTTTAGATATTTTGTTTTCTCTTGGTCTGAGAAGCAGTAACCTATCACTTTTTTGCTGTTGTTTGTAATTTGCAGCTATCCTTCTTTTGCCCGGAAGGCACAGAGATCAAAAGAATATGTGATTTTATGAAAAGATGCATATCTGTTGTCTTATTCAAATAAGATACTTATTTCCCTGCTTTTCAGAGTTCCTTTTAAGTCTGTGTAATTCCTGGTCCCTGGAAAGCTCCCTGTTCTCAGGCTCTTCGGGAGGATGTTCTCCCAGTTCCTCAGTCCAGAGAAATTGGTGAAGCAATGGCTGTGTTGCCTAATACTTGCAGTAGTGTGACTGCTGGCTCTGGTGTTCCTGTGCTTTAACCCTTGGAAATGCTGAGGGATTCGATCGAGTTGGGGATCAGATTTGTGCTAAAGGGACTTTGCATGTACTGTCAATTAGTCTCTAGGTCCCAAAGGGATTTGCTCTACATCCTGTCAAAAAAGGCTCCTTCCTTTTTCCACATCTGCATCCCTGCTTTCAGGGATGTTGTCACTAAGAGACTGTAAAAAATCATGTACAGACAGCCCCTGCACTCTCCAAAGGCTCTGTCTCTTGTACATCAGAAAACTGATGGATATTTTCTGACACTGGTGAGAAAGCTCCCTTATTGCAGGGGATCTCTGCCTGTCATTCAAGCTCTCACTTTTCATGCACTTTACTGTCAGCAGAAATGGGCCATCCACAACATCCTCAGGACTCTAGAGCTCCTCCTCAAGGTGGATCAAAATCCAGTTTCCTTCCTCCGTGTGGGTAAATGTCTTCTTTCTTGGGTATTTGAATCCTCTGGGCCATCTGAGTCTTGGGATTTAGCCTGTTGTTTCATAGCTGAAAACTACCGCAGAGGAGGGACTGCAGTCACTTGGACCAGACATGGCCAAATCACTGTTGCAGAAGGCTCTGCCTAGACAGGCATGTTTCTTACCACCCCAGGGAATGTGTCCCCAGGCTCTGATGGGCTCACCTGTGCCTCTTGGGGTTTGATCGTATCAGCACTGCTCCTGTACCTGCCCTTGCAACTTCTCTGCTCAGGTCTGCTTATCTCCCAGACTATGCAAAACCTGGGCTAGCTGAAGCAGCCTGGCTGCTTTGCTGTTGGGCTCTGTGTCCCTTCCAGGTGCAGCTTGGGAAGGTGCTTCATAGCTCACAGGAACAGCAGCATCCCATCTCTTCAGGAGCACTGACCTGGGAAAGCATACTTTTAGTGCATCCTATAAGGGCTTGCTGATTCCTGCCCAGAATACTGACCATGGGGTACTCTGCCACATGCATCTTCCTGGCCAGTGAAGATGTGATCACATTCTGACTGCCCAGGGAAAGCCAGGTCACCTGGAAGCTATAGTGGGAGCTTGCTTATTGTTCCAGCAGACAAATTCGGGTCAGGCCTCTGAATGGATATCTCTGTGTCATCTTATTCTTGATAGTCATAATGTTAAAACATGTTCCAAAAATGTCCCAAAAACATGGATTGGAAAAAGAAAGCACCAAACTCCTCACAAATGCAAACTGTGACAGCTAAACTGCGTTAGCAGTGTTTTGTATCCCACCTTGCTGGCACAGCTGAGCTCAGCAGAGTGGCTTTGGTGCTTGCAAGGGGTGGAGGATAGAGACAACACCTACTGATGGCTGCCCTAATTATGCGCTAAAGACTTTCCCTTATGCTCCTCTAGTCTGAAGCTTTAAAGTCTTAAACAGGTTTGTGCAGCGCTGCAGAGCAGTGCCGGCACCATCACCTCTGCTGCACAGAGCTGGTTGTGTGGCAATATTTTGGGATACACAGAGATGATCCTGCTGAGACTCACCAGTCCCAAGGTGTTTCCATAGCTTTCTACCCTAGTCTATTAGGCTACTGTGGTAGGCCAAGCACTTGGAGTAGTGTGACTTCATTGTTTAACATGCTGGGGTGGGTGAGCAAGGCTCATTTGAGTCAAATCTGGTGTATCCCAGTACTCCAGAAGCTTCATTTTTTCTGATAAAGACCACTATATTGCAGACTCTAGGAGTAGGAAGAAAGTTATCACATATGGAGAATTCACACTTTTCCATGTTTTCTCTTGGAATGGGACATGAACACTGACTTCTCTTTAGAGAGTATTTTAAGGTATTTCATAATTGTTCACTGACCATATACTCTGATAGTGGCTTTTTCACCTGTTTGAATATGGTATTTTTGTGCTGGGTAAGGTTGGTTTTCCACTCCTATTCCAGTTCTCTGGATGCGTTACTTCTGACCAGTTTCATCCTGAACAACTGTCTCATTCTTCCATATAAATATATTCTTCATGGATGGTTTTGAAGATGCTCTAGAAGTTCCTCCTGCATTCAAGTATCCTTTTAAACCAGGATACTTTTTACTTTTTGTAGTTTATGTACTTGGTCAGTGGTTGGTTTGGTTTTTTTCCTGTCATTCCCCTGAAGGCTAACTGCATTAAATTTAAGCTAAGTACATACTGTTTCACATATGAGGTAATCTTTTACTGCTGATGTTGATAGACTGGTTTATATACATGACTGATATAACCTCAGATGAGAAATAATAGGCTGCATGGCAGACTTCAGTGTCATATGGGTAAGGAATGACTATAGATTTTCTAATGACTAAGGCTTTAAGTTGCCTCGCTGTTTAAAGATATTCTGTATCCTCAAATCTGTTTTTTCATCTTATTTTACAACGTTTTAAACACTGGAAGATTCTCTTTGTGAGCTACACTAGATATTCTAGGTCCTAGGGCTGCAGAGTTTTAAGTGATTTTTTTTTTTTTTTTGTTTTTGTTTGAGCACATAACTTTTTGATGGCTTTAAGCTGATAGAAGGGAGATTTAGATTAGATGTTAGGAAAAAATTTTCCCCTATGAGGGTGGTGAGACACTGGCACAGGTTGCCCAGAGAAGCTGTGGCTGCCCCATCCCTGGCAGTGTTCAAGGCCAGGCCGGACAGGGCTTTGAGCAACCTGGTCTAGTGAAAGGAGTCCCTGCCTGGCAGGGAGGTTGTAAGTAGATGGTCTTTAAGGTTTCTTCCAGCCTGAACCGTTCTGTGATTCTGTGTGTGGCTTCTTGCCAGTCAACCTGTGTCGATCACTATGAAGTTTGGCAAATGACAGAGTTAATGTAATTAATAGAAATGTGAGACAGTTCATTAAATTTGCTGTTGGCTGGCTGTGATTATGTTCTTTTCTGTTGCCCAGCAGAACCAAATCATGGAGTTAATTGTCAAGATTTAGATTTAGGGGAAAAACGTTGGTGTAGGCTGCAGGGTAAAGCATCTGCAAGAAGACAAGTGGAGCCTGCATCCCTGCTCTCTTTTTCATTTCAGTCCACTCCTGCACTGCATCACCTGAGCAAGCCTCAGTGTTCTGGATTTCCTTGCTTCTGTTTGTCTTCCTTAGTGCTTTTCCTTGTTCACTAAGAAAGCCAAATCTCAATATCAAGGACACTACCACCTTTTCCCTCCTCAGAGGCCTCTGTTAAAAATTGTTCATCTCTCCTTTGGTAAAAGTGTATCTTCATGTATTGCTAATGCATACTGGAATAATTTGATATTCCTGTTGGAATTTGTGCCTACAGTGAGTAAGTAAGAAGCACTTACAGTGAGTAAGTATGTACCTCTTACTCTCTTGTGCTTTGCACACTACATTGTATTTTGCATTTTTCTAGCTGTCACATCCCTGTCCTTGGAACTGTGCTTCTGTGCCAGTTGTGCCAAGTTATACCATGCTGTTGGCAGCAGAAAAGGTGGTGACACGAACTCATGTAATGCAAGGGTTCACATTACTCAGAGACTCCTGTGCACTGCAGGACCACAGCTGCTTGTAGACAAAAGCATCTGCCCTGTTTTGCAGATTCTGTCTCTACATGGCAAAACTCAGGGTGTAATGGCAAAGTTAAAGAAAATGTTTTGCTTGATTCTGTTCTGCATTGATTGTCTTGCACAGCTCATTGCTAATGTTTTGCAATGCCTTCAGAGGTGGGGGTTAAGCAACGAGGCAAGCATCTGTAAAACATTGGTCTTCAAAGCATATACCAAGTATATCATCTTTCATCTGTGGGAGGGATTGGGAGAGCTGTGATGGTTCAGCCTGGGCCAGAGAATGCTCAGGGACTTCTGCAGTCTGCATGGCTACTGGCCAGGAGGGAGCCTGGCTCTTTCTACTCAGTGACACCTACTGACTGGCCAAGAGGCAGTGGACACAAACTGAGACTCACAAAATTACATGTGAGCACAAGAAAGCAATTTTTCTACTGTGCAGGTGGTCAAACAGGTGCAGGTTGTTCATGGAGGCCATGGATCTCCCTCCTGGGAGATACCTCCCAGCTGGCCTGGCCCCACAACCTGGTATTGCTGGTCCTGCCTGGGGTGGGTGGGGAGCTCCTGGAGTGCCTGCACCTTGGTCATGCTCTGCTTCAGTGGTGGATTCCCCATGTGTCTGCTCCTGCATGCCTGTCAAAGGCTGGCCAAGGTGAATGGTGGTGTCCACCACCCTGCATGTCTGACTCAGCTGGCTGGCAGGTGTTTGCCACTTCAAACTGGCAACTGCTTCAGCATGGGGTGGCCGGGGAGAGGGCGGAAACAGCCCTCTGGGGCTTTGTGCCTTTGGCTCCTGTGCCTGCCTTCCTTGGAGTGTGGCAGTAAGGGGCATGCAAACAGTATGAGCTAGTTCCCTGTAATGTGGTAACGCTGCTGTGCTTGGCCAACTGACTTGTGGAGGGCCTGAAAAATGAGAACTAGGGTTTAACTGTCTTCAGCTGTGGCTTACAGTGCTTGTCTTAGTCATATCGAGAAACAGGAACGACTGCCTCTGCTCAGAAAGCTTCTCATCTGTTTCAGTATCTAGTACAAAACCCCCTTTTTTCTCAGGTTCCTCCTTGAACTTCCCCCTCAATTCCAACCTAAGCTTTCTTTCCCACATCTCTGAATAGCACAGTGTCCTGCCCCCAGGCAAGCTGCGGTGCAACTTCCTTCCTTTGTCTCCAGGATGCTATCCTGTTCCTGCCCTATCCTATCCAATTATCTTCAACAGAAGACACAGGACACCAGTGACTAGGGAGCATGCCTCCCGGTGGAAGCCTCTGAGCTGCCATCTGTGTCAGTGTGCATGTAGGAGAGCAGTCCTTTCACATCCGTGCTGAGACATGCTGCTAACGGAGACTTCCTTCCCAATGGTCATTTTGCCTAAGAAGCGTCTCTGAGAAAAACTATCTGTAGTTACTATTCCTATAAACTGTAGAGCTTCCCACATGCCAGCACTTACTGAAATTAGGGGTCTTTCTAGGTCCTTTGTATATGACTGCTAAAAGTACCATGCATGTTTCCAGTGGCTGTGCTAGATTTACGTTGCATCTGAGTACCCAGATAAATGTACTCATTTACGCTTTCTACATGAGTCTACCCATGCTTTACTGTAGCTGTTGCCTGGAATTTCCCATTCTGTGTGCAGCTATGACTTAGTTGGTTTATACTTGCAAGAGAGCCTGAACTGGGCATAGCAGAATGCTGCAGTAAGCATTAAATAATACTGTTTAATATGCAGAATTCTCAATTTTGGGGGACTGTGTCTCTGGGAAACGTGATTTCCTCACTTACTAAAAAAGTTTAAATATACCACTATATGTGATTCTGAAAGTCGCATTTAAAATACTTTGTCCAAACATAATAATTTTTTCTTTTTGTGATTCAAGTGAGTGATTGTGAACTCTTATTTTCCCATATGTGGGATAGCTCTGACATGAGACCTTTTGGGGATGCTGCCTGAACTATCAAGTTTGTTCTTTCTTCTGTCTTTTGAACTGCTCCACATTAAAAGTTCATGGATTAATATTACTTACTTAGAATCAGATTTTCTACACAGGGGTTACAAATCTAGTAAATGTGTGAATCTAATGTAAGACTGTTTATTTTTTAAACCTATTTGTAGAATCTGAAGATGTATGAACTCTCTTTCCTCTTGAATATGCACTATAGTTCTTAAGTGATGTTGAAGAAATGCTTTCCAGTCCTTTGTTGCATTCAGGACAAGTGTGTGCATTTTTTGTGACCAAAAAGCAGAAACTACTGTCACACATTTACTGCAGGTCCTGGTCGGTGTGTTGTGGTTTGCTGCTGGGGGCTGGTGGGGTATGAAGTGTAGTGCTCAGGTACATCTCCTTTAGGCTGTAGTTGCTTTTACATGAAGAGTTAGGAGAGAACTACCAACAGAAATGGTATCCCGTTGGGCAGCAGGTAAAGGGCTGTTGGTGGTGGCAGAGGAGCTGTGTTGCAATTGCTTCCTTTTTTTTTTTTTTTTTTTTTTTTTTTTTAGAAGAGAGCACAATGCAATGGTTGGCAGAGTTGGGATAATTAATGTCTTCTTGGTATGACAGCCTCTAATTAGACAGAAGGAAAGGATTAACTCTGGAATGTTTCCTTTGCTTCTTTCTAGAAGATGCTACTGATGGTTGTTTCTGGTTGCACAAACCTACTGCTACTTAGTGGAAGCTGTTCTGTAACCCTATAGAGTTGCTTTCTTTGAACCCCCATTAAGAATATGACATGGAAGATGCAACTTCCACACAAATGCCCTCCGTGGGGTCAGGTGTAGGTGGCAGTGCCCAAGTTCTGAGCATTGCGGTCTGGGCCCCTCTGCTAGCAGTACTGCCGGAAACTGCTGCCTGGTCGACCAATACCTGCAGTCCAGCTCTCTCCTGATGCTGGCTTCTGCTGTATCTCAGCAGCTCCAGCTCCCTGCTCATAGCAGCATCAGCTGCAGCTGGCTGACAGGGACTGTGTCCCATCAAGCGCTGGGTATATGCAAAGATGGAGACTCCACAACCTCTCTGGTAAATCTGTTCCAGGGCTTGAACACCCTCCTCACAGTAAATAAAAAAACCCAAACAACACAGCAAACCAAACCCAAAACACTGCCACCAGCTAACTCCCTCTGTTCAGACAGAGTGTCGTGTGTGTCAGCATGTGCCCACTGTCTCCAGTCCTGTCACTGGGCACTGCTGACGGGAGCCTGGCTCTGTCCTCTCAGCACCCTCCCTGCAGATGGTTGAACACTTGGATAAGATCCGCCTGAGCTGTCCCTTCTCCAGGCTGAACAGCCCTAGCTCACTCACCCCCCTGTACATCAGTTGCGTTGGGGCCCTGTGCTGGGCTCCAGCCTGTACCTGTCCCATCCTGGGGAGCCCAGTGCTGCAGATGTGGCCTCGTGGTGCTGACACAGGAGAAGGGATCACCTCCCTTGACCTGCTGGTAGTGTTTTGCCCGGGAGGCTGCTGGCCTGCTGTGCTGCCAGGGCACACTGCTGGCTCATGATCAAATTGTTGACCAGGTGTGGAGCTGCTTTCCAGCTGGCTTCCCAGCATGTCCCGGTGCAAGGGGCTGTTCCTCCCCGAGGCCAGGACTTTGTGCTTCTCTTGGTGAACTGCACGTGGCTCCTGTTGCCCCATTTCTCCAGCCTGCCAAGGTCCCTCTGGATGGCAGCATGGTCTCTAGGGTACGTGCTGCTTCTCCCAGCTTGGTGTCATGTGCAGACTTTGTCCTCTTTCCATCCCACTGGATTATAGTTCTTTCGCTGCTTGGAAGATGTAGTTTTAACGTCTCACCAAGTCACATTTCTAGTCTTCCCTTCAAGGGGGAGGCCAGAAGCCAGTTCACGTTTACATGTATTTCTCCAGAATAATTTCAACTTTTTCCTCTTTTAATCTCTTTACAAGCTTCTCTCCCAGCCTTTCCGTTCCTGTTTGGCTTGTGTTTTTATGGGGTCTGCTCTTGGCACAATGGGCAGCATGAAAATCTTTGTCAAGTAATCACCCTTTGACTTCATAGGCTGTTCCGTACTTATCCAGTGTTCTTTATTATCCTGAAGTTAGAGTCTCTTAAACTTAAAATCTTATAAATGCAATAGTCTGGGCAAAGAGCAAAAACTGGCTGTTAAGTTTCAGCATGTGGTGCTTGGGTGGTCTTGAGCTCCTTCCAGAGGAGCTGGCTCTGCTCAGGCGAGCAGCAGCTGGTGGCTCTGCTTGGTGCTGCCGCAGAGGGCTGTGCCATGCAGCCGCTCCCAGTTCGCTGTATGGCAGAGCCCTCTGAGGGGCCCAAGTGTGCCTGTGCGGCCAAAGGCTTGTGAGCATCAGGCTGGATTTGTGGGAGCCTTTTGTTGAAAATACTAATTTTTAGTCTTGATTGTTGGTATTATGCAATGAGAAACATCAAGTTAAAAAGCTCATGAAGAAACTTTAAAGACAGTCAAAGTATTGTCTGGGTCACAGAGCAGGAAAAAAGAGGTTTGTGATCGATCACATTGTACCTTCATCCACTGTAGCTACTGTGCATCTGTCACATCTCTCAAGTGCTACAGCGGATACTGTGAAACAAGTATCTCACGGGGAAACAATTATTCTTATTGGTACATGCATGTAGACAGTGTCATTTAAACTTTCAGGTAATTCCTAAAACTAAGTAATTAAAGTATTAAAATTACTTTAATTCCTAAAACTCTCACTTTTAGGTGTTTTACTTTGCTTTGAAACAATTTCAGTTTGTTTGGTTGGTTGGTTTGGTTTTTGTTTTGTTGTTGTTCTTTGTTTTGTGGTGTTTTTTTTTTTTAAATATGCAATTCTATTTCACATTGCAAAAGGACAAAAAAATCCTCATCTGCTGTTGTCAGCTGGATTTTTTGTGCTTCAGTATGCACTGGTGCAACACAAGCAAGCATGTTAGCTGCTTGTAGCAACACCACTATTTCGAAGAGGAAGGAAAAGGACACATGGATTTTGGGGTACAACTGGGAGAAGTTCAGTCTGGTGCAACCCTGATTTTTCTTGAGCAGTCTGGAGAGTTCCCTTTCTGCCTGCTGTTCTCAGAAGCGGACTCAGAAGCAGGCTGGCAGAGTTTCGGGGGGGTGGCTGCCGGGAGCTCCCACTGGGGGCCTGCCACTCTGCCTCTGACCCAACTGCTTTGCCAGCTCTTGGCTGTTCCTTATCTAGGGGCAGAAGCTGCTGGGCAGTGATGTAAGCCCAACTGACACTGCTCATCATCAGTTGTCACTTTGATAAGTCACCGATATTTTCTTGAGGAAAAATAAGAAGTGGTGGTTATTGTAGTATCTCAGGTTCATTGTTGGTCAGATGTGGAAACCTACTTGTGATAAGCGAGGGTGTGGGGTTTTTTATTAATGTTTTTTAAGACAGTACAGTAATTTTTACTGTTGGGAAAGGTTAAGACCTTTGAAATGTATTGCTGACTAGTGCTTTCCTGGCAGCACTGGGGTTAGTGTATCTTGCAGCCTGGTTTTCTCCAGAGCCCTGACAGTGTGGTGGATCTATACCTCTTGGCTTATGTCAGGTACATTTTCACATCATTCCAAACTCTAATAAATATTGCACACTCCACATTTAATGCTACAGTCTTACTGCAGATATCTCAACTGGCTTTTCCTAGCACCTGCTTGGTCAAAGAGTCAGTCGTTCTGAACTTTGCTGTGTGAAAGTGAGCAAGCAACTTGTCATAAAAAGAGGAGAAGGAGCTTCACCCTTCAGCTATTCCTGGGTACATCTCATCTAGGGCTACGTGCAATGAGTGGAGTAGGCTTCCTGGCTGAAGAGGAACATCTAGCCTCTGAAGGGCTGCTTTGGTGTTGGACAGACTCCGGACTGTGACTTGCTGTCTCTCTCCTGGTACTTGCTCTCTCTCACGCCACCCTACCCAGGTATCTTCCCAGCTCATCTGTGCTCCTGGGATCCATGTGGCCAGGCAGCTCCCAATGCCCCAGGAGCTCTTGTGCTCCAGCACCCGGCATGGGTGCGTGCTAGTGCATGACCGGCTGCAGGTGCTGGGTGAGCTGATCTCCCTGCTCCCTCCCTGCCCTGGGGGGTGCCTGACAGCTAGGGAGGGGAGCCAGGGTGAGACAGCAGGCTGAGCTGGGAAAGGCAACCCTCTGCAGGGAGGGAAGGAAGGAGGAGGAACCGGCAGTGGGTGCTGCTGAGAATTTGGTTCTTTTTTCTCACACACCCCTAATGCAAACAGATGCTTTCTGTTTCTGAAGTCCCTGCACACCCTTTGGCCTCTCCCCCTTCTCTGCTCCCCTGATTTCCTCTCCCTCCTTCAAGAGCTGACCCATGGCCTCCTCTCTGGGAGATTGTCCCCAGGTGCCACCAGCTCCCCTCCCCATAGAGTGTGGAGGGAGAAGTCTGGCTGGTGCCTGAAAGCTGGCTGCCTACCCAAAGAGTAAGGTGCCCATATAACCAGAGGTACCTTGGTGACTTTCATGTGATCTGGGGCCTGTGCTTCTGGGAGTGAATCAGCGACATCACCTTAATGCTTACCCGAGTTTCCTGTTTTCCCTTTTTAAAAGAAGATTGCAGAATCTTCTTTAAAAAGTTAAAAAAATGTGAAACACTACCAGAGTTTACCCAGACTGAGCATATGTAATAAGAAGGCAGATGTCTACTGTCCCTATAATGCACAAATGGCAAGTAATTTTTTAACATACAAAAATTTCAGTTGCTCTGCACTTTCAGTTCTTTCTAAGAATAACCTTTTCAGTATAAAATACTCCTTAAATGGCATTGGTTTTTGAAAGCATCTTGCATATTTCCCAGACTTTGAGACTAATGAGACGTATAGTTTGCAAGTTGCTTGTTTGGAGCTATGTGGTTTTTCCAGTGAACCTGACAAGTTTTAACATGATCCGAGTGAAGTATGAAGGAAGAGAACCTTTATTCTGTATAATATAATTAAGAGAATTCAAGTATGCTTTCCTTTACTGAAAGAGGTGAAAAGGAATAGAGCACAAATCTTTTATACCAGATTCAGATGTTATAGTTAATGCATCTTATTTTATATGAATTAAGCTCTGTCAGGAAGTAAGTTACTGAAACGGTGAACCCTCCTGCACTTAGATTCATATCGTAGAAGAAATTATTAGTAGAAAAGCTTTTTTTTTTTTTTTTTTTTGCCATTGGGAGGAAGATAACGAGTAACGCTTAATGAATAAATTCAAGGTTAGTAAAGTTGGGCTATTTTGAGAACTTTTCACACTTCTAATTGATCTGATACTCAGTTTATGCTTCCAAGTCTGTTTTTCAGCAACTGTATCTTAACCTCTGGTTTCTTTTCACTCAAGGGTGATTAAGAGCAAGAAGATTCAGAGAACAAGTTATCAAATGCTTTTCAGATGGTCAAAGATCACTTACCTGTCATCATAGTCCCCCTCCACTTATCTTGGCGCTGCATCTCGAAAGTGCCTTAGACTTGTCCAAAATGCATCTTGAAACTACAGTAGGCATGAGAGGGCTTCTTGCGATAAGGCAGTTAAATAAACCATATCTGGAAGTAAGCTTTTTTGCTTCTGATGGCTTTTTTTGTGAGACTTGATCAGAGAATCAAAATTCCCCTGGCCAGGAGCAACTGGAGCAACTGGCTTTCTCATTCCTGGGAATGACTCACATGCCAAGGTAGGTGAGCAGCACACTCCCGCTCACTTCCTGGCTCCGGAACAGCTCAGGCGCCCAGGACGCAGACAGTGATTCAGCTGGGAGGTGGGTTAGTGCCTGTAAAAGGCAGCAGCCTTCATGCAGGGAGACGTTGTAAACTGTCTGAGGTGGTGTTTTACAGCAACCTGTGCAACTGTGCCTGTGCCTTTTGGTTAATGCAGTCTTGTCTGCAGGGTGAATGTGAATTTAATGTCATGCTGAAAAATCTTGTGCTGGGTAGATGCAAATATCTGCTAATCGAGATTATCATGTCAATTATTAATTTGACTATATTTAGACATCTTTAATGTGCTTTGAACAGATCCTCTCCTCTAAATAGCATGTAGGATGAAAGCAAAGTGTTAAGTCTGTAGCTAAACATTTCAGCTAAAATGACTTGACTCTCTGTTTAATGCGTACTTTTTATTGACATAGTGTTTTTTAAGACTTTCTGAGCCCACTAACTCTGGCAGTCATCCTATCAGTGGTCTTGGGTATACACACATTTAGAGTAAGACAATTCAGTGTCTAAAGAGCATTGAAATAATCATGGCAGTAGTTCTATCAGGACAAAACTTTGCTTTGTGTCAGTAGAGGATGGAGTGCTTAATTTCCCATTTCTGCCACCTTTTGAAAAGAAAGCAAATATATATCTCCCTCATCAAATCTTCAGGAGAAAAAAGAAACAATCTTAATGCTACAAGAGCAATGAATGGCTGCCAAGTCACTTTTCTCAGACTGCTCTCTCTGTTCTGCCTGGACTTCTTCATACACATTCTGTTCTTTGTTTTATCAAAGAACTGAGGGGCTGAATTTTCAGCCCCTCTCTTCTGAGACTGGACAACCTTCTGCATAGGTGCCTTGACAGCCATGTAGAGCCCTGTGAGGAGTGGGAGCCTGAGCTGGACCTACCAGCTGCCTCCCTGTAGTGGTGAAGAGCTTCCTCTGGCTGTGTGTCCAGGGAAACCCTGTCCTAATTTCTACATATCAGCTAGTGGGCAAACTATAAAAGTCCCACTTGCCTTAGGACCTCTCACTTGAATCAGGTACAGTCCCTGATCATAGGAGACTTCTGACGTGGCTCATCTTTGAAGACCAACTTTGCAAGGCAAAACATATAATGTAAATGGAGCCAGCAGGAACACGTGTTATACATCTGTCTTATGTTTTCAGCTTTATTACTACAAGTTGCCAAACTGATCTCAGGAGCTTCATGTTCTGTCATTAAGTGAGGTTCCCTGTTGCACATGTGCTGGAGTACATACGTTGTACCACCTGAGGATGGAGAAGGCTTTTTCTGCAGTTAGGAAGAGGAAGCTTGATAAAGTCTTTGCGTCTCTTAGGCCTTGCACATTGGCTATGTAGGACAATGTGTGCCAGACACCATTTCACCTTCTTTCAGCTGTCCCTTGTGCCCCAGTATTTAGCAGCTGCTTGTGTTTAGTTCGCTTCCCAACTGCTTGTCCTTCTTCTAGATCAATGGTGCCTTCTGTTCTTCCTTCCAGTCCTTGGTTCACCTCCTCCATGACTTTCAGTTATTTGCTGCTTTAACATTACTTGTGGTGGTCCAGTTCTCTATTCTGAGTGGAGCCGGTGTAGGATAGGAGTACGTGGCTGTAGGCATGTCTGTAGGCTGCTCCTTCAAGCTGAGAAATTATCCCATGGAGAGGGCAGTGAGGGCCACCCTGGATATGGTGGTAAGTGCTGTCATCAGTCAGTGCAGCTCAGGTGCGGTACAGCTTACTGTGTAGCCACGCAAACAGCTCGATTGCACAGCATTGAATCTTTTTCAAGGTGTTTCTCTCCTGTCTCTGTAAATCACTGACTTGGCTTTCTGTTAAGAGGAGATCTCATTCTTCCTCTGGAGAGTGTACGGGGCTGTTTGTCTTGCCCTTTCTCCTGTGGCTTAGTGGTAGCTGGGAGGCTCCAGAGCTATGAGGATATCTCTGCCTTTGTTAGTCATGCTGGGCCTTTTACTGGGAGCAATTTGGTTGACATTCAGCATCATCTGGTTTATCTGAGTACAGAGTGCTGTGCAAATTCTGTGCTGATTTGGGGGTCAGCCTCTTCTTCCTTCTGAGAATTTGAGGGATATCATTTAAATATTTTTATTTCTTTGCCCTTTTGGAGATATCTCAGATCTCTTCCCTAGTACCAGATATTTGATGCTGGAATCAGACCTGTTTATACTCAGCTTTGCATCTTACCTTAGCACCACTTTTTCTCCACTCTGGTCTCCTCTGCACCACTGGTAAAACAACCATTGTCCAAAGGGTTTATTCTTTGGCCTTGTTGCAACTTAGACGTGTCAGTACTTGTGTTAAAGCTCTGTGAGTTTAAGCTCTGACAAGGTGATCTTGGTCTTTTTCTGCAGGTATTACCAGCAGCACTTTCTGTCTGTATCTTGGGAGGCCTGACTGTGCAAAGGACTCTGTACTAGGTGTATCTGAGGAATGTCACTGTCTATGACTGCTGTTCTGCACACACAGAGAGATTATCTTCACCATATGTTTCAAGCCAATTTCCCTTTTGATGCTGTTTGATTCACCTCTCAGATACTGTGTCCTTTCCAGGAGCCAGGTAGAGATCAGGATAGCTTGTAAGTGACTTGCTGCCAGCAGGCACATGGGCCCTAGAGATGAATGATTGAACAGGGCTCATTCTTCGTGCTGTCAAACTGTATCCTGTCTCTGGATGTCTCTTCACAAGGGAGAGTTGTGTGAAGGTCGATTCTTTTGCTGGGTTCTTGAAAATTGCCTGGGATTAGATTCTTCAAAATCCCCATCTTTCAGAAACCCAGCTCTCAAGAGCTGTGTACGAACACTCCTCCAGATGTGATGGTGGACACCCACTTGTTGGAGGCTACAGAGTTAGTCTTTCAGGTTTTCTGAAGAGAAGCCTTCTGTTTGACATTTCTGGAGAAACACTGCAAAAAGTGCAGGAAATCCTCTCTCTTCCATCGAGAGATCTTGTAATAGATGGTCCTCTTCTGGGATATTTGGACAGCCCCAAATTCCAGTGTCAGAGGTCCTTAGCAGAGTAGAGACTTCACAGCTTGGGCACTGAACAAAGCATTCATGCAGTGTTGGTCTTGCTTCTAGTGTTTCTGTGCAGACTGCCTGGCAGCATGGCCCTCAGATGGCAGCCCGTCAGGTGAGCTCCTGCCACTGTTCTGAGGAACAGCAGACCCCTGGGTGCCGGAGCTGAAGGCTGGAACCAGAGTTGCAGATTGATCATTAGCAGTAGTTTTAACACTTGAATCTGAAAGTTACACATTTGACTTGCATTTTGCACAGGATCATGTTCTCTCAGGCTGGGTGCTGGACTGGCGTGGGGTACAGTTCGAACCCTGGGGTGGTGGCTGCTCCTCTGGTCTCAGTCCCATGGATTTCACTCAAGACATAGCATGACAGTTGATTGGCACTGTTGTTATTCAGGCCCTTCTAATGCTGGTGTTGTCTTAGGCTGGAGTGTAGGAAACAGTGCTGCAGGACATGGCATGGGCAAGAAGGGAAGAAATTAAACCTTGAAATGTTTAAAAAATATAATTTAATTTCTTGCAGGGACCCAAGTGTTTAATAGTTGGTACTCTGTTAAGGGAGTACACACACCAAAGTCTGTGTATTAATAGTGAGTGGTCAATTAATAGATTCATAAAACCTACATGATAATTGATTTGTTTGTTTTTTGAATGTGGTGCAATGGTACATTAACTTTTTTTTAAAGTCTCTATATTTTGGTGTATCAATAAAACTTAATGGGTTAGAAGCCACTGTCTTAGCATCCTCTAGCAGGCTTTTAAGTAAGACATGTTGTTTGGCTATTCTCAGGCTGAAGCATGTCAGGACTAGTTGGCACATGAAAAGGAAATGCTGTGGAGCTTGTTGTAAAAACAGCGCAAAAGAAGTATGAAGCTCTGTAAAGAAAAGCTGAAAGCTAGCCTATAACTTTACTATTGTTCACATTATTTAAAGGTTGGATGTCTCTTTTTGTGTTCTGGTGATTAGAGAGCAATTCTCAGATTTCGTAAGAGCAGCATTATTACAAAAATTACTGTGTTGCTTCATTCTAAAACTGCTTTCTATCACATTTAGCAATATGAACTACAGGGTTATTTTTAAAGCAGATTAGCCACTGGGATAATATGTGAGACTGACTTTTTTTAAGCATAGAAAAGTGGTAGCAGGATCAGGGCTTGCAATACTGGGAGGATTCCTCCAGCATTCTACCTGCAGATGTGCAAGATGGAGGTGCTTTTGTCAATGGAAATGTCTTGGAAGAGTCTGACCCTTCCCCTTTCCTTAGGTGGTTTACTTCAATCACTGTTCTGGTGGCTTTCACTGAAAGGGAAAGAATTAAGAGCTGACTTTAAAACAGCTCATTTCTTTGTTCCTCAACCAATGTTGATAGGCAACCTAGAGTTACATACCTTGCCTGGCTGATCCTCTCTATAGGCTTAGGCCTGTTCTAGTGCCTTTAGTTTTCATATGTGACCTGCTGGCTCTGTCTGTTTGCGTGTCATCATATGGGTAATGCCTTGGTTACTCAACTTGGTTTCCCAGCTTGTGTTCATGATGCAAATTGTTATTTTGCCTTTCTAATTAATTGAAGTACTGCTGCATGTTATGAGAGTTTTCTCAGTACTCAGAGTTGAAGGAACCTTCATGGAGGGATGTTTGTCGCTGTGCCAGAGAGTGGGGACATGTATGAAGTGCAAAATTTGTCTTTAGGCATTCAGGAATTAATTAACTTCCTGTCCCTCTGAGAAGAGGCAGTTTGATGCAGAATCTGGAAGGCTAGATGATTTGTGTATTAGGCAAAGGTATAATATGTTTCCTTTTTCTAGGTGTAATATATTTCCCTCTTCTGAAACACAAGAAAGTAAAAATTACAAAGAAATGTACGTAAGCCTTTGTGTACCCAAATAAGATTGAGTTCCTACAAAACTTGACTGCCTAGTGCCCTATAGTTCCCCATTTGGAAACCCAACAACCTGTAAAAATGTTCAGAAAAAGTGTCAATAGTTTCTGTGTGAATCGTGCACCATGGGAGCTTGGAATAAGATTCATTTGTCTGAACAAGTTTAAGGCCTGGTGCCAGTTTTCCAGTTTCTAGGTTGTCTGCTGCTTCTAACTGGAGTGTAGGCAAGCCAAGCAAGTGAACCTTTGGCTGTGGAAAGGAAAAGCCCTGCTGCTGCCTTGTGGTGATGGACTGGAGTGAGTACACATAAGGTGGGAATGTTGCATGCCTTTTCTGTCTTGCACAAGCGCTGAATCTAGGAAAAGCAAAGGATCTAAAAACTTGCAGAAAAAAGTGCAAATCCCAAATGTTAAAATTTAGGGGACTTTTCCCCCCCTCCCGTAAGTGGAAGAACCAGACGTCCTATTGTTGCACTCACCTTGCGTTCCTCTGCTGCAGTTTGGTAACTCTGTCTCCCTTTTACCTACCTAAGAAGCAGGAGCTGAAAAACACATGATTAAGACTCCTCTGGAAGCCTTGGCACACCCCTTATTTAAGGAGCAACTCAGCCCATTTTGTGGTTACACCCACCCTTACATGCAGACTCTTAGTACTTCACTGTGTGTAGTGCCAGCATGTATTTGTGCACAGTGTTAAGCGAGTCTGATGTTACAAGTAGTAGAAATAAGAAAATGAAACTTTCTGTTCTTCAGCATTTGCATAGTTTATCACTGCCATATTGCCCATCTTATGTTACTGTCTCTCTCTGTAATAACCACAAAAATGGGCCAGGGTTCCACTTCTAGATCCAGAGCTTGATGTTAGTCTGTGCTGAGAGTCCCAGTGGCCTCTGTATTAGCTATGCTGGTGTGATTCATTTGGAAGAGGGAAGACTGAGCTGCAAAGTTTCAAGCTGAATTCTTCCCTATATACACCCAAAGCTCAGGAACACAGGTTTCCATGGGCATATCCCTGGTGGAAGATCACTGCTTGTTTTCAATCCATCTTCTCCTGATGTTTAGCTCTGGTCACCACATTAATTTCTGTACTTGTCAATAGGCTTGGAGAAACATTTTCAGACTCTGTATTGTTTCTTTAAGCAGTTGCTAAAGTGGTAACTATTTTAGCAGCTAAGAATTTAATATATTTGTTTTTACTAAAGTAGCTGAGTTAATCCTGTTAAACAGTATGTGCACGTAGGGAGAGAGGAATTAATTCCTGAATAACATTTAATCTTGAAAGGAAGATGCTTTTTGATATAATGTTGATTTTAAAGGGAAGTTTGGACCAGCTGGAGGCTGACTGGGGATTAGTTCAGTTGCCAGTTGTAAAACGTGTTACAGTTATGGAAAGTGTGTAACATGCCTAGTGGAGAAGATCTAGTGAATAGAAATTGCTAAATAAGACATACATCTACCTGTGTGGCAGAGGTTGGGGAATCCCAAAGACAGATGTAATTAATGCACAGTGATCTAAAAACAGCTAAGGAAAAATTGGGCTGCATGGAGCAACCTGCGTGATTGTGCTAGGCTGCTGTAAATACTTAGTGTCTAAAAATAGAAATCGAGTGGTGATCAAAACATCTAGCACATGTGAGAAGGAACAAAGGTAGCAGGAGAGCTTGGGAAGGAGTGGAGTTTGTTAACAGGGACATGAGTGTTTCTTCAGCGTGGTGCTGGGGACTCCCACACCTTGGCTCCAGTGTGTCACAGAGCAGTGGGAGATGAGTGTCCAGGCATGGGCAGAAGGGGTGATGGGCACTACAGCCAGCAGCATGGCTGATGGAAGAGATCAAGTTGTGGTATTTTCCCTGAGGCCCCTTCCTCAACGCTATCTCACCTGGGCAGCCTGTGAGGCAGAGGCAGTAGCTATGTCAGGGGACAGGCAGCAATGGGGACACATTGTCTGAGAAGCAAGAAAGCATTGTTGAGGGTAAGGTAAATTTAACAGTGTTTTTAATGGACTTTGTAGAGTTGGAGTCAATAAATTATTTGTATCTCTTTCATGTCTTAAAATAGTGAAAAAAAATCTCGGATTTTGGTTTGGAAGGCAGATTCTGGATGGAGCACAGTCCACTTGGACTTTTCCTGTGGAAGAGCTAAGGGAGAGTGGTGTGGTGAATGAGGTGGAGAGGGGTTCTTTAGCGGGGGAGGGTTAGGCAGTGCTGCATGCTGCCTTCTCTTTGCCTGTCATTGGGACTGGAAAGGGTGAACATGCCACCACAGAGGACGTTTCTGGGTGCTGCCCTCTGGTGAGTAGGGTAGGGATGAATGCTGAGGTGCTGGGAGGCAAGCCTGGGTCTTCTACTGGTCCCCACAAGGAGTGTGCCCTGGTGTGACTGGGGCATTGCTGACCACATTCTCTACTGAAGTCCCTGCTGGGAGTGGAGGGGAAGGATGATGAAACAGTGGAGGCAGTAGGAAAGTAATTGTGTGTGTGAGAGAAGCGTGGAGGCAGGGGAGGGACTGTGCCCTTCTTCCCTCTGTTCTTCCTCTTCCCTGCCCCGTGACATGCCAGCTGAGCTGACACCCAGTGTAAGAATTACTGACATACAAAGGCAACAGCTCTGGGTTTGAATCTCAAATAAAGCTAAATTGTCCTTAGAAGCAGCTTAGTCAGTAAGCATCTAAAGTGTTAACAAGTAAGTTTGGGTTTGTTTTTTTTTTTATTTAAAGCAAATAAATAGAATTATTCTGCAGATTGTGTCTTAAGTTATATGAAGGTACTTTAATTCATAGGCTACCATCTGTCTGTGTTCTGTGAGGTGGGCGTGATTTAGTGACCAAATCAGAAAAACCTCTGTTCTTATTCGCTTTGCAGAGCCAGCAGAGCAGTGCAAAGTTACAAGCTGATTATTGTTAGTGTTATGCCTCATTGATGCTGTGGTGATGGCTGTGAAGACACATGAGTGACTCTGGGTAATAGAGACTTCTGCGGTAGGAAAGCAGCAGTGCTGCTGCTGGACAAGCAGAGCCAAGACGCACTGGACTTCCACAGCTTTGGTTACTGATGATGGTGTCAGGGGAAGAGGCCAGCTTGGG
>NW_009922509.1:76099-79983 GCF_000696875.1 Nestor notabilis
GGGCCAGCACTTTGAGTGACAGCTTTTTGCCTATTAAGGCTAAGCAGCAAGCATCAATAGGGAAATCCATTTTGCTGGTTTTATTAAGTATTAATATTACAGTACAATTACCCTTTCATTTTCTACAGCAGAAGTAAAACAAATTATTTTTTAAGTTCTAAATGAATATGCAGAAGCTGTAGCGAGTGAAGCTGCAGAATCAAGATTCAGTAGGAGACATTCGTGTGTCCAGTTCAGTTGTGGGGTTTGTATGAACTGTTTTCTGAAATGTCTTTAATCTCCTGCATAACACCTTTTCTAGAAATGGTTTGCACAAGCACACATATATCAGGGGGTCCATGCAGACGTTTGTGGCAGCCAACCACAGAGTGCTTTCTTTCACCACAAAGAGCTGGTTCTGCAGATGGCAGTCTATTCGGGTGGTCGTTTGACTCAGAGTATAGGGTACCCTGCTGAAATGAAAGGGGGCAAAGCATAAGAAAAACACAGTAAAAATGATGAATACTTTTCCTTTGATCCTCCGTTCGCTTATTTTGTCTTTCTTCTGTGTTTTCATATAAGACTCATAGACTTTTTTGGCAATAATTATATAAAATAGAAACATGAGGATGAGAACAGTCCAGAAGACAAACTGACATATATAATTGACAGCTTTGTGCCATTTGAGCCCAAAGTAACTCTTCAACAAGGCACACTTCTTCACAGATTGGGGTGTTGCTTTCCTGTTTGAAAAGATCATGTTAGGCAGAGAAAGAGCAAAGAAGAAGAGCCAGGCCAGACCCGCGAGGATCTTTGCTGAAGTCAGGTTTTGCACCCAGAACTTCCCAAAAGGTCGCACAATCTTGAGAAATCTGTCAAAAGCAATGAGACCCAGTAGCACGATGCTAATATACATGGTGTCATAAAACACTACGGCTGAGAAGCGACAGACAAAGGCTTTGAGTTGCCATGGTCCCAGGCCAGAGTCCACCAGGATTTTCAGAGGAAGCATCAGGGTCATTATCAAATCAGAAACTAAGATATTTTTCAGGTAGACAATGAAAGTTGATGTGCTTGGAATGTGGCAGAAAGCCCCCAAAGCCAGGCTGTTCAGTACGAGTCCCAGCAGGAAGATGAGTGTATACAGTGCTGGGAAGACCAGGTGGGTCACTGTGGTGTCTCGGTGGCACAGTGCAGAGGAAGGTGCTCCACTGGAGTTACTGACAGTGCTCTCATTTTCAAAGGCTCCCATGGTTGGAAACAGACTAGGGTGAAAAGGAGAGAGAAACCATAAACCATAACATTCTGTATTTAAAGTTAAGTGTTCCTTACAGTGACTGGCAGATTTACACAAATACAAAACCTGAACGTGCATTAAATAGACTGACCAATTTCTCTTGTAGTTTGTAGAAAATCTAAATCTATGCCTAAGTTTAAGTTGCTACAAACTGATGTCTAGTGAAAAGTTAAAATGGTATATATTCATTATGGAAGACTAAGATAATATAATAGCAAAGTATATCAGAAGATATCCTAGAGCTAGCCCCATTTGTCTTCACATGATAACGTATTTTAACATTGAACAGAAATTTCATAGTTATGGCCCAGAAGTAATATGCTTCTGCTATTTCTTACCAAGCACACATCATTTTTCCCTTCTCAGCGCAGATTTAAATGACATTTTCAAGATAAGGTGCACACTGCTGCTTGTCAGCCTCTTTCACCTGAAAGCCCGATGACCGAGTACCCATCACACCACATGAATGCTCTGATCGTGCAAATACCTGAGCAAGCCTGGTAGCAACTGTTTCAGAGAGGGGTCTTTGGCTATCTCGGGTTCATCCACTGTTCATCTGCTGACAGGAGCCTCAAGCAAAGTATTAAGAATGGGGAAATGTGTAGAAAGATGAGACCTTTTCTGTTTGGTGTCGTGTGTTATTTCCTTCCTCATTTCCATGTATTGCCTGAGTTAGTTAATCACATTTGCTGTTGCTTCTCCTATGCTAATAAATTAAAAAAAAAAAAAAAAAAAGACCATATCCATCCAAATGGGCACATTTTCTGGCTTTTTGTTTGTGTGGGGCAGACCTGATGTGCGTAACACTGTGTGTTACAATTTGGCTGCCTTAGAGATACGGGATGCATGAACACAGTGTTTCCTGACAGTTTTCCAGGACAATCCTCAAACATAGCTCCGAGTTTTCGTTTGTGTGTGTGAATTCCCCTGTTCTGGACACACAGATGCATGGCTAGAAAGGCTGCTCTGAGCCACACTTATGCTGGGTTATACACCCTTACACTGGTCTCATCTACAAAGTCATGTGTGCATGTTCAGGAACTGTATGCTCCCTCTGCAGCCTGTTAATATTGACACATTAGTCTAAGGTTGACTTTTGATCTTTTGAATGGGATTTCTGGTTTATTTTAGCATCAGTTTATCCAGGTGATCCAGTGTGCAGGTTACAGGTGCTTTCTGGTTCTGGCAGAAGCTGCTGCTACTGCCTGTATTTATGATGTGTTTGTTATGTATAATGTTGGAATCTAGTGGATTGCTGTGTAAGCAGAACCTTTTGTGTAAGTTTAAGTGAGTCATGTGATTTGCTTGTATTTTTCCTGTTGACTGATGTGACTTAGGGTTCTGTCTCCTCGCTGCCTTGTGGGAAATGGCTCACACCTAAGCCGTCCCTTTGGGCAGGCATGGTTTGTTTCTAAGGTTCTCACACAAGTTGCAGCTGTATTGGCAGCAAGCTGGTGCATTAGTAGCTACATTTTGGTTAATGAAGGTCTGCATTCTGATGTCAGTGATAAATGGCTGGCAGAGAGCAAGGAGCCTTAAGGATGCCTGTGAGGAAGGTCACCCTTGCTACTGTCACCAGTGGGAGATGTCCCTAGCTGCCTGACCTGACTTTTTGTCATTCATCAAGGACTAGATAAAGCTGAGATGAGCCATTGCAATACCCCAGGACTGATGTCCGCAGCTGCACCTTCCATGTTTTCTTCAAATTCTTTCAGACACTGTTCGCAGCTGTAAGAGGCAGGTGCTAGGTGCCTCCATGTGTCCTGTCAGTGGCTACTAAGTGGTGCACAGGGAGCTGTGCTATACCTGTTGTCTGACAACAAGTCTGACCAGAAAGCACAGCTGCCAGGCGTTTGCCACTTTTTCTCCCTCTGTAGGCACAAAAAAAGGTGGGAAATTAGTGTTAGGTTGAAGTGCGGCATCTTGCACAGCTGAAGCTCGTTGGTCCTGGGCCCCATGGGGCTGGTTGTGGAGGGCGCACTTCAGAGTCACCTGCCGTGGTGGTTCTATGGAAATACCGGTGCCCTCTCAGTTACTGATTGTAATGCATGTTGATGTGTATGTCAATATAAGCAGTGCATGAAATGCTTTGTAAAATTTATTTAAATTTTGTAAAATTTTATTTAATTCACCCAGGCAGGTTATAAACTAAGTAAGTTGCTGAAGTAAATGAACTGTCTTTTAACCTTTTAGGAAATTATGTATCAGTCATAAAAATGCCCAATGCCCTGCCAGGCACAGAAAGTAAATGGAGAAGGGTAGGTAAGCAAAGGCTTTTGGCAGGATTGAGCTCTTGCGTGGTGGTGAAATGCATTTCTGAATTGGAGCTGTTTTGCAGTGATGATAAACGAACCATAACTTATTATGGTAGCCTAGGATCTTTTTCATGTGTGGTGATTTTGATACCTGAAAATGTTATGTACCTGAAAATACTTCCCTGGTGTTTTCAACTTTTCCAAATGAAAAATGGGAAGTTGTTAAAAATTTTGTACAGTGCAAAAAACCTGCCTTTAATAATCAGCAAGCATTTTACCCTGAGTCTTTCTTTCCCTGAGATCTAAGTATTCTGTAAATTGAATCTCTGTGTATTTTCTAATATATATATAAT
>NW_009922510.1:0-219 GCF_000696875.1 Nestor notabilis
CACCAGCAAACTTCAAGCTGGAGTAGCCAGTGACTAGGGGGGCCTAGGGCCCTGGCGAGGGTCCCTCAGGCATGGGTTCCATGCTGGTATGCCTGGGGGGACTTGTGATGTGGAGGGCATGAGGGACGAGTGTGTCCGTACTGTGTGTTTAAAGCGAGCACCAAGCTGGACCAGCCATCAAGTTGGGGAACCTGTGGGGCACACAGGGGGACCCCGGAA
>NW_009922511.1:0-232 GCF_000696875.1 Nestor notabilis
TGGCCATGGCACCTCCCGCTGCTGCTCGCAGCTCTCTCCTGCCTGGCGGCTTCCAGCAGCGCTCAGCTCCGCTACACCGTGCCCGAGGACCGAGAGCCGGGCTCCTCGGTGGGCGACCTGGCCAAGGACCTCGGGGTGGAGGTGCGGAGCCTGGCCACCCGCAACCTGCGCTTGGTGAGCGAGGGTGGGCAGCGACACTTCCAGGTGGACTTAGCGGCGGGGGGGCGGCTGC
>NW_009922511.1:244-6751 GCF_000696875.1 Nestor notabilis
AGGAGGCTGGACCGGGAAGCACTGTGTGGGCAGAGCCCCACGTGCTCTCTGCACCTCCAACTCGTCATGGAGAATCCCCTCCAGCTCCACCGTATTGAGGTGGATGTCCTCGACGTGAATGACAACGCGCCTCAGTTCCCTAAGCCAGAGGTGGTCTTGGAGATCACTGAGGTAGCCAACCCTGGGACTCGGCTACCCTTGGAGGTAGCAGAAGACCCGGATATGGGCTCCAACTCCATCTCCACCTATGAGCTCAGCCCCAGTGAGCATTTTGCCCTGAGTATCAAAATGAGGGGAGACGGGGTTAAGATGCCCGAGATCGTACTTGAAAAAGCACTGGATAGAGAGAAAGTGCCTGTTCATCACTTAACACTGACAGCCCTGGATGGAGGGAATCCGGTGAAATCTGGCACTGCCAAGGTTACCATCCATGTCCTGGATGCAAATGACAACCCTCCCGTCTGTGATCCACCTATATCCAAGGTACACCTGGAGGAGAATGTACCAGTGGGCACTCTGGTCACCAAGTTGAATGTCACCGACCTGGATGAAGGTCCCAACGGGGATGTGGAATATTCTTTCAAAACAAGCAATAATGCACCTGGTAAATTCACGAAGCTGTTTTCCTTAGATCCCCGGACAGGGGAGATCAGAACCAAAGGCCCCCTGGATTACGAGGAATCCAGTGCTTATGAGATTGCAGTTCGAGCCAGGGACAAGGGATCCCCAGCCATGGAAGGACACTGTCACCTGCGAGTGGAAATAATTGATATCAACGATAACAGCCCAGAGATTGTGCTGACCTCTCTCTCCAGCCCGGTGCAGGAGGATGCAACCCCTGGCACTGTGATTGCCCTCATTGGTGTGAAGGACAGTGATTCTGGTGACAACGGGCAGGTCCGTCTCCAGATAGCAAAAGAACTCCCATTTAAACTGGTGTCATCTTTCAAAGAGCATTTCTCACTAGTTACAAATGGTCCCCTTGATCGGGAGAAGGCCAGTGGATACAACATCACAGTGAGGGCTGTGGATTCAGGGTTCCCACAGAGGGCTACACAAAAAACCTTTTACCTCCAAATTGCTGATGTGAATGATAATGCACCAAACTTCAGCAGCCCTTTTGATACAGCTCATGTTCAGGAAAACTCTCTTCCTGGAACTTCTGTCTTTTCAGTGTCAGCATCTGATCCGGATGAAGGTAGCAACTCCAAGCTGTCTTACTCCATCTTGGACAATGGGATGCAGGATATACCCATCTCGACCTACTTCCGAATAGACCAGGACAACGGCACCGTCTATACAGTTCGAGCTCTGGACTACGAGCAGGACAAGGTGTTCCAGGTGCCTGTGGAGGTGAAGGATGGTGGGTCTCCTGCACTGAGTAGCACTGCTGTGGTCCATGTGTTTGTCCTGGATGAGAATGACAATGCCCCCACCATTGTCTACCCGTCCGTCCCTAAGGGTTCTGCCTTCCACCAAACCATCCCGGTCTTGGCAGAACCTGGCTATCTGGTCACCAAAATTGTAGCTGTTGATGCTGATAGTGGCCATAATGCCTGGCTGTCCTACCAGCTGCAGGAGAGTGCTGAGGCTTTGCCTTTCCAAGTGGAACGCCGCTCTGGAGAGATAAGGGTTGCACAGGCTCTCAGGGAATCAGAAGATCCCCACAGGCTGGTGGTCGAAGTGAGGGACAATGGGACACCATCCCTCTCGGCCTCTGTGGTAATAGTAATTTCTCCAGAGGAAAACAGTGTGCAGGACTTTGCCAAGTCCTTGGACCTCCCCAAATCTTCTCCCAAGGACACCAATCTAACTCTTTACCTCATCATCTCCTTGGTGTCCATTTCCCTTGTGTCCTGTGTGATGTTTGCTGTGGCGGCTGCCCGGTGTCTCAAAGCTGGCACTACCAGCTGGACCTTTGCGGGTTGCTGCCGAGGGACTGGCCGCAAGCCCGCCTCCCATTTCCGTGGGCAAATGAAGCCAGATGGCTTGATCAAGTACCTGGACGTGGGAGGAGCGGGCTTGACCTCCCAGGCACAGAATTACACCTCTTGTTTTTCACCCATGTCAGACCAGAGTGATTTCCTCTTTGTAAAACCTTTCAGCCATTCTAGCACTGCGGAGACTGTGGCTGCCTATGAGCGGGTGACCAGCACCTTAGCGAGTCCCTGCGATGGGGTAAGAGAGGGGGAGTTCTTGGTGTCCTGTCTGCTAAGTGCAATAGTTGGTAATATCCAGGCCAGTTGTCTGTTCTCTGTCTGTCCTTCCACCTGAGAAGGTGGCTTCAGGGAACATGTGCCACTATCACCTCCTGGGAGGTGGCAGGTGAAAGCTTTGTCTTGGCTTGATGGATGTGGTGAAGGGGGTGGGCAGCACTATAAAATCAAACACTGTGTGTTTGTAGAACTGGAGCTTACCCTTGGCCCTGTTTGTACTCTTTTCTTTTTAAAGTGATTCCTAGCATGGTCAGGAACATGATTTTTTGGGGGTGTTTAACTTCTTGATTCTTTCAACCCCTGCTCATTGCAGGGATCTGGACTAGCTGACCTTTGAAAGTCCCTTCCAACCCAAACTATTCTATGATTCTGCATGACATATGACGAGGTAATCTGAAAGCAAAGTTTGTTGGTGTTTCTTTTGCTTCGTTTTAGAGGTGTATTGTAGAAATTGCTCCTTTCTTAACCGCCAAGTGTTATTAAATACTAATTGTGTCCTAGCAAGGGGTCATTTTCCAGCTTGGTTATTCTGAGCAAGGGGCTGAATTCACTATTCAGCACTGAACGTAGTGACATTTTTTGCAAGCATCTTGGTGACCTTACGTGCCCTTGGACTTGCAGAGACTTTAGCCATTTATATTCAGATGTCTAAATATGGATGTAGGTGACTGTGTTTAGCTGTAGCTTTTATGACTTTGGGATATAAAAAGTAAAGTAATTTTGTGTCATAAATGCCTTCCCTAAATTTGAAAGTGGTAATTACAACAGGAATTCAAAATAGAGATTGGGAAGGGCTTATCTAGTGCAGGAGTGTGTGTGCAGAAATGTGTATCTCAAATCTGAAGGGTAAGTATTTAAACAGCTTCATTTGCATGCAGCTTGGGTACCAGTGGGGCCTCTATTTTAGGGAAGTAATTTATTCTAATCTTTCATCAGAATCATCAAAGCTGTGGAGAAATTAGTGAAATCACATTTACTAAATCAAAATCTAGGTCAGCTGTACCCATCTTCACTTTTCCTTAGTAATTGCATGTACAAGCAGAATAATCCTATAAAATAGATGTTCCGGTGTATGGATGACGAACTGCTCATTCCAAAGGTAACTGGGAGAAACATTGTTCTTTCCAGGTAGCATGTTATCATTCTGGAGTTAATTAAGGAGATTATGATTCTCGGAAGTATGTGTCTTCCAGACAGCAAACAGTTCTGCTATTTAGTGCTCTTCACAAAGGCGTGATTCAAACAGGAATATACAAGCTTGCTTCATGTCCTTCCTTATTTACAAAATGTCCATTGTCTGATGGTGAAATAACACAGGCAGAAAGTGATATGGGGCTTTCTAATGAAGTGTGCTGCTGTGTCCAAAGTTTATTGTGTCTCCTAAACAAATAATGCTTTTTTTCTGTTGCTGTCGGAAGTTCATTCTTTTTCTCTGCGGACAGAAAAATATTGTAATGCTCTGAGGCCACAGCATGTAAGAAAAGTCATTCAAATACTATGCGTGAGATCAAGATCTCAGGCAGGCCTTTTTAAGAACAGAAGAAGGACAGATTAGGAAGGTCTGTTTCCATTTTACCTTCTCGCATTAAAAGCATCTTTCTTAGTATCAATTAACTCTGCCACCACCACCCCAGCTCCTGCTGAATTGATGCTCTTATCAGTTTATTTCACGCTTCATTTCTTTCACAGCCTGGTTTCCTGAGCAGCTGAGGAAGATTATTCGCTGAATATTTTTTTTCATGCTTTTCAGTATTCATGCTGGTTCAGAAATCCTCAAGAAAGGAGGAGGGGGAGCTTTCCTTTTGTTCTAATTGATTTGCTTTACTTGGAAGGAACATGCTGATATTCCACACGAAATAATCCAGGATCAGTTCGCTCTCATTTTCAAAGGCAAGAATGGAGGTATTAAAACTCTTCTATTTTCTTTGCAGCAAGCTCAGCCTAACACTGACTGGCGCTTCTCTCAGACCCAGAGACCTGGAACAAGTGGGTAAGTGCCTCTTTTTTCATGTATATGTCTAGTGAATGTTTCTTTCCTTTGCATGCCACTTTCAGTGCTGGAAAGTCCTTGACTGGTAGCTCTGAGGGTGGGTGTTCCCTGTCACTGGTAGAATTGTCCAGCCAAAGAGTCAGAAAGAGTGCTGCTTCTGTGCCAGCTCTGTTTTGTGGTGGTGCAAGCTGTTGTTTGCATTGGTTTTGGTGTCTACAGCTCAAAGATGGTCAGAAACCAGAGGGAACTCCAGGTGAAGATGTGAGATTATTAGGAGACTGGAAAACATGCTTCACAGAGAAAGGTTTATTCTCTGAAGCAGATTTTGAGCATTTAGACTAGATTCTGAATCCAAAATCTTGATTCCTCCCCATGAACAGAGACCACTAGAAATCACCATGAGTTCCTTTGCCAGCTATGGAGCCTCAGGCTCTGTGCTGCTTAAGGGTATTGCCTGCTCTGGCTCTATAAGCTCTCGTGGCAGCCAGAGGTTGAGTGGCTGAGCCACAGGTCCCCAAAAGCCCCTCTGGAGAAATGTGTCTCAGCCACATCTAACTCAGCAGGATCAGGTCCCTCATGAAATGCTGCTATATGTGCTTTCTCCTTTGGGCTAGTCCGGCTGAATCAGGGTTGGGACCCCTAGATCCAACTCTATTTGTTGGGAAGTTTGAAACCTTTCTTGAATTCCTTGGGAAGTGCCATCACCAACATGGGATGGTTCATTCAGGTGAGGAACCCTCTGCGTGATTCCCACTGGAGCTGGCTAACTGGGCAGAGGGAGGCTAAGGAAGAAGAAATTAAACTTAATGGTTCAGGAGACTCACAGGAAGGGTATCTCCTAAGGCCTGGTCTTGCTGTCAAAGCCATGGCTGAGTTTTTGCATGTGATGTCATAAAGACAAGCCCTGGAAGCAGAGCAGAGACCTGCCTCCCAAGAGTACCCCTTTCTTGACTCTGTGCTTTTGCCTCTGGCCCAAGAAAGTTTGCTTTTCTTGGTCCATGGTGAGAAAGCATTGACAAGAAAATGTTGAGCAGGTGCCCTTCACCTCTCCCGTCTTCCCTCCTGGTCCATAAGCAAGAGGCAGGAATCCTCTTCAGAGGGTGAACTTATTTGAGTACTATCAGGGTAAGAAAGGACTTAAACTTGGAGTCCACCTTCCTCTGTGTATACTCCAACCAGACCCGAAGTTATTGTGTATGACCAGACTGCCTCCAGGATAACTTATATGTAAAAACATTGTTTTTTGGGGGGCAAACTGTAGGATTATAGCATTGGAGCAGTCAGGAGTAAGTTCACATGTGCTTCCTTGACTGGCTGTGGAAAAGAGAGAAGCTCATACCTCTGTGCTTTGTCATTCCTGGTGGCTACTCAGGCAGCTCCTGTGGAGGTTTACATGGTGCCACAGGGAGTGTTTGATCTTGGATTTTCGTGTCGGAGCTTGCAGTTAAACATCTGGGGCAGCTGGTTTTGTCTGAGTCTTTCCCTGGGTCTGGCTTGATAATTTAGCTTAACAGAAAATGAAGAGCCTGCTATAGCCAACTTGTTGCAGTGATTAAGCTTTGTTATTAGGCTCTTCTAGCTGACAAAGCTAAAATGGGGTGAGCCTTTGGTGTAAAGTAGATAATGCATTCCTACTAGAAACCAGCCATGGACTTTAAAACAAAACCATTGCTGGAATAGTTTTCTCAGAGGTCTGTTGAGTTTCCCATCACTGACAACATTTTAATCAGGAAAAATCTTTCTATCCATTTACGCTCTAGTTCCAATGACAATTAACAAAGCTCTGTTAATACAGAAGTACACCAGAGCTGCTGTAATAGTTTTGTTACAGAAGCGAGTAAATGAGCCCAATCAGAGCAAGCTCTATTGCCTCCTCTTCTAGCATCATGCTGGAGCTCATCAGGACACAGAGCTGATGCAGTCCAGGCCTACTTAACTCAGTGATAGGAACCTTTTCTCAGGTCATGGGGCAGTGACCCTCACCCCAGCCCCTTCCCAGTGCCTAAGAGGGAGCAGCAGCACATGGGGTGGGAAGAGAGAGGGCAGGAGGAGAGACAACCTCAGACTATTCATGAGGAGCTAAACTAGCACAATGTGTTGGTTCTGCTGCATGAGCCATGATGTTACCCTTGGTGATCTGTGATCTGGGTGCCCACAGCAGTCCCTGAAACAGCTGCTAGCAGCTTGTGTCAGTGCTGTTGTGTCAGGGGTTCCTGTAACATGGGCTGCCCAGGCTGGCCCCTGGGTTTGGAGAGGGGTTTTGTCTAAGCATATGCTGGTACCAAAATACCTCACCGGATT
>NW_009922511.1:6782-13731 GCF_000696875.1 Nestor notabilis
GTTTTTTTTTCCCCCCTGCCTGTGTGCAGATGCCACATTTGCAATGAAAGAGCTCTTTATTAAAAAAAAAAATAATCCTGTTTCTTTTATCCTGTTTTAAGTTAAATCGAAGGAGATGTTCTTATTTTAAACCTATGTCACAATAGTAAAGGACGGAAATAGGTAGTGGTATCATATGTTCAGTGCCCAGCCCTGACGTCTCAGTAGAGATCAGTCAGGCAACTCCTGGAGAGCAGCCTGATTCCTGTTGTGCTCTTCCCATGCTCTTCCCAGCATTTTGATGTCTGGTGTGTGAATTCCCCAGGCACTGGCTGGTAGTACAGATATTAAAGAGGTTGTGGGCCTGAGCCCTGCCTGCTGTTACTCTCTCCTATGAGCTCTCTGTTACTCACACCATGAGCTCTCTGAACTCAGAGCTCTACTTGGTGCTTGGGGAATACAGGCCACCTACTAGCTGAAAAGATAAAAAAGGGATATGCTTTTAACTCTGTTTGTCTGACCCAAACTAAATAGCAATAAAGACAAGGCAGCTTAGGCTCGTGGTTTGAATGGATCCCAGAAGGAGTCCAGCACTGACCCTAAACGAGAAAGCAGGTTTAAACCCATGTTGTGATTTCTCCTTTGCTGTCTTCTCAGCATAGTCCTGCCCACTGAAACAAATCCCACACGTCTCTGGGCACCTGGAACCAGACAAAACTCTGGTAAGCTCAGTAAGGGACCATCTCTCAATATCGCTGTTACAGGACAACAAAGAGAATTTGTTCTTTGTACTGAAACACAGGGGATGTCTGGTGCACGTGCTTAGGAAATAAGAGCTCAGACAATATCCTCTGAAAATATGGCAGGGAGTCAAACCTGGGTAGAGCAAGTCTCAATTAATCTTGTTGGGGGGAAACAGGAGGATAAATATAAACAAATTAATTTAATGATGCTCTTTTTTTTTTTTTTCTTTTTTCCCAAAACCAGAAAAACACCCATGCTGTCTCTGGGCAAATGTAAATGAATACAGAATGATACCAAGCAGCAGATGCTATTCCTAGACAAATCAGATCAGTGGCTGTAGTGGAGATTACAGCTATGAATTGTCCTAAGTGAAGTAGACGTACAGTCAGGCAGTGTTGCAAGATACCCCTGGGGATCGCTGGGGTTTCCTGGGGGAGATTGAGGGTGGCATGTGGAGGGAGAACACAGGGACTGGGACTGGTACAAGGGACCCATCTTGTTGCTTTTTCACTAGTTGCCAAAGAGACACTAGGCGTGTGCCTTGCACGTTCCTGGTACTTGCCTGATCCTGGTAGATCTTTGTTTTGATCTCTGTGTGATGGTTTATTCAGGAAAATGCTGGGCTCAAGTCAGGATTTCCTGCCTGGAGGAGTGGGAAGGGCTCTGTGTTGCTCACAGGTGGGCATGGGAGGGTGAGGCACCTGGGGCTGGGAAGAACTGGTATGTCCTGGGCAGCTCACGGGAGGAGTGGGGACAATCTTAGGAGGAGCTGGGACAATCTCAGGCCATGTGAGCAAGGTAGAAAGAGATCATAGGCAGGAGGCATGCTGGAGACCATGGTGGGGGGCTTGAAAGAAGGTGGGAGCAGCGTGGGAATCCCTGGTCCTTCCGGGGGAGGAAGAAGCAAAGCATGTGGAGAAGATAGAGTGCCATTTCACACACACACCCCCCACACTTATTCCCTCCAATCCTAAATCTCCCTGTGTTAAAGCTTTCCAACACTGTTGCGAGGCAGACTCCCCTTCCAAGCCCCTGCACAGCCAATAGTGAGGTTCATCATCCCCTGCCTGTGCAGTGGCAGGGAGGGGGGGGGGGCAGGAGGGGGGTTGTGGGTGGTTCATCATCCCCTGCCTGTGCAGTGGCAGGAAGGAGAGTGCAGCAGAAGGGGTTTGTGGCTGACAGTGGGGATACTTCAGCAGTGTCCACTGGAGAGCCATGAAGGAAAGGAAGGATTTTTTGTTGTTTGTTTGGGTTTCATGTAAGAGCTTTAAAAGTCAGGCTGGTAGGACTAGCAGCAGCCTGCCTGTGTGTGGTGAGAGACAGGGAGGGGAAAAAGGTGCCCCAATATGGTCCTTAAAGCTCTCAGAAGCATTCTTGGGGCTCAGAGCATGCAGGTACCACCAAAGGGTGGTGCAGCTTGGAGTCTTCTGGTGCATGGTTGTGGTCGTCAAGAGGTCCTGTGTGACACCCCAGGATTCCAGGACATGCTCCACCAAGGGGACCCCATGTGTGTATGTCTTTGTGGGACATCCCAGAGCATACAGCAGCTGGGGCTGGAGGACAGAGAGAGGGAGATGTGGACGTTCATGGGCTTACACAGCACAGGGGAGGATACAGAGCAGAAAGACAGCTGGCCACAGATGAAGGTTTACCACATCCTTCCTAAAATTAAATACTTGCTAACTCAGCAGGCGTAGGGGCGTTTGTGGGTGGTGTAACCTTCTGGGAATTTATGGTACAAGTTTGTGTAATGTTACAGTGGACACAGTAGCAAGTGTTATAGAGCACATGCATGGGTGCACCAGTGGAGATGTATAGGGAAATGCTGATGGATTTACCTTCTGTTCACCCTTTCACTGGAAATGAGTGAAAATGGGCACATGCTGGCCAAGCTGCAGCATGCAGAAGAAGTCTGGAGACAGTCCTCAGGACATTGTCACCTTGGAGAATGTGCAGCCAGTGGGATGTGCACCACAGCTCATGTCAGTGCGGCTCAGGGAAGGCCAGGAGCCCTGGAACTGACTGCTGGCACTTCTGGGCTGTGCAGGCTTCCCATTGACAGGGTCAGGAGAAGCAGCAGAGGTAACTGCCACACTGGGAAGTTTAGGAAATAATTGTAATCCTCAGGTTTCCATCCCAAATGCACTCAAGGGTTGAAGCCAGCAGTGGTGTTCACTTTGCCAGGTGAGGTTCCACATGGTTTGCAGGTGAATCAAAAAATGTGCAACAGTCTTTGGGCTAAATTTGCTGTTGCTTCTGGCTGGTTTGCATTCATGGAACCACTGAATGGTTAGGAACCACAGAAGCCCAGCAAAGGCCAGACGGTTGCATCTGCCACGTTTGGTTTTGCCTTGGTGGGTCTTGAAATAGGAAAGGATGAAGACCGCTCAGCTTATGGCTTTAACATGCTAGAGTGTGGCCAAAGAATGGCAACGAACTGGTGAAGGTCCCAGACCACAAGTCTTATGAGGAGCAGCTTGAGAGAACTGAGGGGGTTTAGTCTGGAGAAAAGGAGGATCAGGGGACACCTAATCACTCTCTGCAGCAGAAGATGGAGCCAGGAGGTGACTGGTCTCTTCTTCCATGTGACAAGTGACAGAACAAGAGGAAATGGCCTCAAGTTGTGCCAGGGGAGGTTTAGACTGGATATTAGGAAAGATTTCTTCACCAAAAGGGCTGTCAAGTGCTGGAAATGGCTGCCTAGCGCAGTGGTGGAGTCACCATCTCTAGAGGCATTTAAAAGGCATGTAGATGTGGCACTTAGGGACACGGTTTAGTGGTGGACCTGGCAGAGTTAGTTTTATGGTTGGACTTGAGGATCTTAAAGGTCTTTTCCAACCTAAATGATTCTATGATTCTATGGCTGTGGTTTCCTATCAAATGCTGCAGAGAAAACGCTGCTCTAAAGCATTATGAAGCTGCTCACAAGCCTGGCTTTGCTCTGAGTGTGGGCTGCAGTGGCAGGGTAAAATTTTGGAGTGGATTTTGGGTGCTGGGACAGGCAGGAGATGTTTTGGTGCTGGGAGCAGGAGTTCCCACTGGATAACTGCTCTCCTTCCCCCTCTTCCTGTGGAGCTCAGCCAGGGAAAAACTCTTCAGCTTCCTGGGACTGGAAGCTGAAGGTTTTGTAGTGATGTGTCCTGGTCCCACTCCACGTCCCCTTCCACAGCCAGGATACCACAGAGCTGGTCGTGCCTGTGAGCACTCCTGCTTACAGGTTTCGCCCTTTCGTCTATTACAGCTCAAATCTCAGCAGATTCAGTAGATCACATGTAGATCATCCTTCAGCTGAATGTTTCCTTCCCTTATTGACCATCCTGGACCAATAATCCCTTTATCTGCATTTGTCAAGACTCTTGAAGTCTGAGCTATGTGGATCCTGCCAGGTTGGACAAAAACAGAAGAGTCTTTCATGGAGAAAGGGAAATATCCTAGCGATGGGATGCAGTTCTCATTCTGGAAAGCCCCCAGAATATCAGCAGTTTCATCATCACAGCTTTATGTATAGAAACGTTATTTTAGGTAATTTAGCAGGTGCTATGTGTATTAGTTTAACTTTTCTCCCTCCATCTGCTTCCTGCGCAGCTGAGCACATGCCATGGCCGGCTGCAGGGGTGGAGAGATCCAACAAATAGGCACAATAACCTTTCCAAAGAATTTCTCTAAATACCCTTCATGGTGATTTAAGGATGGTGGCGGGATGGGCTAGATGAAATAATTCCTGTCCTCAGTTCCATCTCATTCAGGAGGGCTAAAGAGTCCCTGGGAGAGGGAACATTGCCCCTGGTCCCCCTTTTAGAGCCACCATGGCCTTTTGTTCTGGCTCTGCCTGGCAGAGCAGCATCCCAGCAGCTTGGCTGGCTGGATGTAAGGACTCAGCGGTGCTTTGGGAGGCTGCAAATCTTCCCCCCACTTGCCTGCTATAACATTTTCAATCTCATCTTTGCAAAGTCATGATCTTAAAGCTGGGCCTCATCCAGGCCCTTGTAATGGCATTACAGAAGCGGCAGGGAATGTGGTGGGGGGAAGGGCTGGCAGCATCCTCTGTTAAGGAAGGGAAAAGGGCAGGAAATAGTGGCAATTTTGGAGCTGATCCCATTTTTTCCGGAGACTGGGGGAGGCGGGAGGGTGGTGGGCTGTGGCTGGGGGAGGCTGACGTGGGCAGTAGGACAGAGGGATGCTCAACCTAGGGCTGCATCCCCAGCTGTGGGACTGTGTCCCCAGCACACCTTAAGTGCAGCAGAGGCACAGCACCGGCAAGGACAGATCCATTCCCTCTTTCTTGTCACTTTGCCAGCCTGGAAACACACAGGTTGAGATTTTATTGCTGTTGCCTCTGGCTGGAGCTGTGTGTGGGAGATGGAAGGGGGATGGGGAGGCCTTGGAGGAATCTGGGAGAGAGGAAACAGCAGTGCAAGGGTGTTAAGCAAAGGCGGGAAGCCTGGAGGGACCTGGGGCTGCCCTGGAACTGGGCTTCAGGAATGGGTTTGGAGATACCCCTGGGTCAGAGTTCTGCTCAGGGGGAGCAAACAGGAGTGGAAAGGGAAGAGTCTGGGAGGAGAAACAAACCCCGGCCACAACCCCCTCCCTGGAGTGGGGAAGCCTGGGAGCAGCCGGGCTGTGGGGTGGGAGAGGTGCTGGCTGGAGGGGCCACTGCTGCAGGAGCCAGAAAGCCTGAAATGGGAGAGGAGGGAGGATGCTGTGGGTGTCCCAGGAAAATCCCGAGGCCAAGCACTGCCCGCAGCCCTGCTGGGCACGCCAGGGTGCCGGGTTCTGGTTCATGGGGTGCTGGGCTGTCCTTTCCAGCCCCTGGGCTCTGAGAGCACTACTCAGGCACGATCCAACTTGTCCAGTTTGTTGTGGCACTGCTATAGCTCATCCTTCCAGCTGCAGAGTGAGGAAAACAGTTTTTTCATGAATCCATCAGGCAGTTGTGCAAATCACTGTTTGCGAGGCCTTTGGCTGCCATAGTGATGAGCTCCATAGCAACCCTGCCAGAAAATGAATAATTCTGGGCTCTGCTCGAAATGGAAGTTAAAAAGGGATGTGGTGGTTGGGGTGCTGTGAAATAGCTGGTCAGCAAAGCACCCAGGTCCACGCTGCGCTGCTGAGGTGGATGCCTTTGGTAAGGGGGCAACCTCGCGATGCAGCATGCAATGGGACTGTGTCAGGGCTGCAGGTCAAGCATTCCTTAATTTCCACATAAAGAGGTTTAGTGAAGGTGTTTGCAGGTCATGCACTGTCTGTACCTGCCTCCGCTGGCACAGTCCCTGTCCTGTGCTCTGTGTCCACCATGCCCTGAGCCCCCCTAAGATGCTGCATCCCTCGGTTTGTCTCAAACGTGGGTTTGCTTCCTTCCCTCCAGTCCTAGCTGGAAACGTTCCCAGAAATGAAAGCCAGCTCTTTTCTGAGCTTTGAAGTGTGGAGTAGGATTGAACAGAAGAAAAAAAAATCCTATGGGGGATGGGTTTTTAGGAAAAAACCCACTATTGAGTCAATGGCATTTGTATTATAAACAGGCAGTCCTTGGAATCATTTCCATAGGAACCAGCCCTCCCATTCCAGGCAGCCTCCCCGCAGCAGTGCCCCAACAGTGCTGCAAGGGGGGGTCTGAGGTCTGCCCACTCCAGGCAGGGGAGCAGGGCAGGGAAGGCTGCTTCCTATTGAATCAGTGATTCACAGCTCTGATTCACAACTCCATCCTGTCGTCATGGAAAGCAGCCAGACCTGGTCATCAGCTGTGTGCCTTCTGGCAAAGCGAGAAGTTATTTTTGGGTGTTTTTAGATTACAGCACTTATATTTTTTAGTGTGCCTCTGAATTCTGGATTATTGCACTGCAAGTAATTGAGGCACTTGAATTTCCTGCTTAGTCAAGTGAGCTCAATAACAGTTTTTACAACTCTAAGGTATTTCTAAGATAGCTTTTCTGCATCACTGGGAGCAGGCACACAGCTTTGGGGCTGTCTGTGCAACATTTGGGAGCACCAGGTGCAGTAAGTTTGCAGAGAAGGACCTGGGGGCCATTAGGCTGAACGTGAGTCACCAGTGCACCCTTCCTGTGATGGAGACTGGCTGGGTGTTACTGGTAAGATTGTAGCCAGCAGGTCGAGCGAAGAGATCATTGCCTTCTGGTAAGGGAGCTGAGTGAACCTGAGGGTCTTGGTGCTACTTGCCAGGTCACCGCCCTGACCACAGGGTGAGCCTCTCCTTCCGTGCATTCCTTCT
>NW_009922511.1:13762-18365 GCF_000696875.1 Nestor notabilis
TGACAGGAGACAGGAGGAGCTTCTGTGTTGTTCAGCCCATTGCCTGAAGGAGAGGTGGGAGGAAAGAGCTTTGTGGGAGGTGGAAGATGTGATGCTGGCACTGCTGTGTCAGAGAGGGAGTTGAACCTGGGTCTTTGCTTTCAAACCAGAGTTCAAACCACTGGAATATCATAATTGAAAAAGAGAGATTTGGCACTTCTTGTACTTTCTTTTTCCCCATGACTGGATGCCATCACCATGCCAGGAGCAGCAACTTGGAGGCATCAGGGTGTTTCTGGGCAGCTTTCCTGTAGCTCTGAAAAACCTGGGAACCTCAACTTCCCCAGTGGGACAGGAGCTGCTGGGGTTAACTGGTGGCTGAATGGGTTGTGGTTTGCAATGGGGTTTAGGTTCCTAAGTCCTTTATTGGATCTAGCCCCGGGCTCTATTCCCAGCTCTGCTTGGGACATTAACAGGTCACTGCAGCCCCAGGGCTGTCCCAGCCTTGTCCTCACTGCCTGGGTTGTCACCACACTGCTGGCTGGCCCAACATGGAGTGCAGGGCAGCAGTGCCCATGTCTGAGGAGTCTCAGCACAGTCACCATGCAAGCACTGAAATCCATTTGTGAAGCTGACAAACCTGCTTCTGGCCTTCTTGAAACTGTGCTGCCACGTGCACTGTGGAGGAGGTATATAAATAATTTTTGGGATGCAGACAGCAGGTATTTCAGAAGTGGTGCTGTTGGCAGGGTTATGTTTCTGCTACATTAGTGATTGGTTTCATTCTCTGTGGATGTGCCAGTGTGAGAGCAGTGTCCTGCATGGCTGGGGATGGATCAGACAGCCAGTACAGAAGGGGAAGGAGTGGATGGCCATGTGGTCCTGGGCACAGGTCCTGTATGTCTTTGGACAAGTTGCTTAAGACCAGATTTGCCACAGAGTACATGGGAGCATCCATACAGGTATCTTTACACTCAGATCATGTGTTTCAAAGGGAGTTTGACTACAAGGTCACTGTAGCAGATAAAATCCTTCAAGGACATGCCTGTGGGTCCATCCCATTTCCAAAAGGGCCATGTTGAGCCTGTCCTGTGTGAGGGCTGCAGCAGGCACAGCCAGTAGGGGCACTTGGGCAGTGGGATGCTCAGCATGGGTATAAAAAGCCCATCTGCTGCCCAGTACGTGGTGTTGAGCTGGCACCGGCAGTGCATGAATTAGCAGCTCAAGCATGAACCTGCTGGCAGGAGACCCCAGAGCTGGGGGATATCTTGGCTGCTTGAGCATGTCTGAGCAGGGCTTTGGGGTCTGGCAGCTCCTGCGTGTAAGGGCTGGGACCACAGCACTGGAGGAGGATGCCATCTCTGTGTCTTGCAGCCTGGTGGTTTGAACGCTTGCCCTGGGAAACAGGCTCAGCTCTCTCCAAGGGAAAAGGCTTTCAAACTCCCCCATCTCACTTCTAGAGAGCTTCCAGCTGCGAAAGCAGGGCAGCCTTCCTGCCAAGCGAGCCAGCACACAGCCAAGGGGCAGCTCCTGGTATCCCAGGGGGTGGCAGGAGCTGTGTGTGGTCAGAGCACTTAGTGGGGAGAGGTGGTCTGAGTGATGTGGCCACTTAGTGTAAGAACAGAGGAGGGCACAGGAAGCTGATGAGATGTTCAGGTCTCTGCTGGAAGTGGGGAGGCTCTGGAGGGGCTCTGGGAGAACAGCCTTGACCTCTCTGGAGGGGAAGCGCCAGTGCCAGTGAGCGGTGGCTGAGCACAGCTGGCAAACATGAAAGCGGAGCTTGTTCAACTGTGCACAGACTGCTGATTGTAACCTCGGTCACAAAACCTCCTTGGCTGAAGCCTGACAGCATCCCCAGAGGTTTCCCAGGCACATCTGTGGTGCTCAGCCCCCCATTTGCCAGTCCCAGGGAACCAAACCTTCCTTCTCTCCTCTTCCTGTTGCTCCAGCCTCCCCAGGACTCTTTGCCACTGGCTTTGCAGAGCTGATGCTTGCTCTTGGACTCCCTTCAGAGCAAGTTTTGCAGTGCCAGGCCCACCACACTACAGAGTTTTCTCACCCTCCATCCTACGAATGAAGCCGCAGAATGGGGTTGTAGCCTGAAATAGCTTGAGGGGTACATCCACTCATATGGCATGGAAAAGGACCAGAGGACCTGGTCATACCAGGGTGCCTGCACCTCTGGGGCTTTAGGACCAGCATTTTTTTGTGGTATTACATTATATCAGTGGGAAGGCATTACATTATGTTGGTGGGATTTTGAGGTGATGAGGTGTTGGATATCTCTGAAGTCAGCAGGAGTTAGGTAGGTGTTGGTGGAAGCACCACTGAGTCCCCAAGTGCTTTTGGTATTGCTGGTTACTGTTCAAAAGCCTGGTGGGGGATGGAGACCTCTGAAAGAGTTATTTAATAGGATAGTGTTATTTACTAGAAGGATTTAAAGCTTGCAAACTCCTCTCCACCAACGGACAAGCCTACAGCCTTGTTTGCTGATGTGCTCTGAGAAGCCCACTCCTCCTGACTGAGCTGCAGTAACTTGCTGTTTCTTTTCTCTTCCCATAGCTCCCAGAATGGAGAGGAAGGTGGAGCCTGGCCGAACAACCAGTTTGACACGGAGATGCTCCAAGCCATGATCCTGGCTTCAGCAAATGGTTGGTCTCCACTGCATGTGGAAAACCATGGCACGTGCTCTCATGCAGACATCTCGGTGCATGCTGTTAGATAAGATGCTGCTGGGATTGATGTATCTGTTAACTGGGGTAGCTTCAAAAGTCCTTCTTCAACAGATTCTGGTGGAAAAGCACCACTGTGTTACCCTGCAGAGGAGAGGGGTCAGGAAGGATTCAGGTAGAGGAGACACCAGATAGCCATCAGCATGAGGCATGCTGTAGACCCGTGCTCTTCCACCCCAAATGTATTCTGTATATACTGGACAGAACGTTACCTGGCTTGTGATGCAGTTCTGTTATATGAAAGAGCCAGTCTTGAGATGATGTTTATAAACTACTTGGTTCCAGAAGGTCACAGTAAATGAAACCTTTGCTGTGCTGCAACTTGCTATAAGGCAAGGATGTAGGAAGCCTGGAAGATTTGCTTGTGGCTAGAGACTAGGCCAGGAATACAGTAAATACCTGACTCAGTATCCCCAACAAACCTTGTGTCCAGATGCTGGCTCTCACCAGGTTCCTCGGCTGAGGGCTGCTGGTGGTTCTTTGCAGTTGTAGTCACAGGGACTTGGTTTGGGGTCATTTTGGGTTGGTTTGGTCTGGTTTACACCTGTACCATGTGGAAGTGGTGGGCAGGGAGGGATATTCCCATGCACCCACGGTCACGAAGTGTGATTATCGCTCAGCGCACCACTACGGATGAAGAGGCTGTTTTTCATGCAGCTTGTATTTATAAATACCTCACAGTCCTTTCCCCCTTGATTTAAAAATAGAAGCAACAGCACAGCCATAAAACCTTGTGCAGAATGCTTAGGATGTTTCCTTTGAGCTGCTGGGAGAGAAAGAATCTGGGGGAGGGGGATGGCTTTGGCGTTGCTTTCTTGGAAAGCTGCTGCAGATGAACTTTGCTGTTGTGCAGACACCAGGCAGCCTGGAGACCCAGCTGCTGTGGCCAGGGAAGGGGATGAAGGACTTGGGCATGGGAGTTGTTTACACTCAAGGGAAAGAAACAATGCAAAAATGTGTCTCTGCTCTGAAAAACGACCATGGAAAAATATCCTCTGGGGTTGCATGTGGTTATCATCAACCAGTGCCTCCAGATCTGGTTTCCTTGCTCACAAATAAAGCTGTTTTTCTGATTGCTGCTCCAGTCAGAGTGCCAGAGAGCTGAGCGGGTCCCTTCAAGGTTAAGCCCTGACTTCCATGTAGCCCTGGGCCCCATTGCAGCATATCTCCCCCAGTCCACAAGTCTCCACAGTCCTAACCTCTCCCACGGCTTCAGTTCACCTTGGGGGTTAATTTAAAGCAGATTCATCTGCCAGTTCAGGGCTTTCCCTGCTGAAGCTCCACAAGAGGATGGCTCTGTTCACTCCATCCTTTCCTTACCCATACTGGTCCCTTGCTATGCTTGAGGGAGGGAGGGAGAGATGGATGGATGGATCCACCTCCAGACACAGCACAAGCTTTTTCCACCAGCACTGTGTTTTGATGTCTCCCCTGATCTCTGTCTCCCCTCTTCTGCTCTCACTCATAGTGAGAACTGATAGTGTTGATTGGAGCAGTCTTCGATTAGGAGCAGTACTAATTCCCATTAAGCTTTATGATGCCCATCCTTGGGTGATGTTTCCTGACTATTTAAATGATCCCTATCTCTTACTTTCACCTGCTGAGCTCTGAGCTCTGGGGTGACAGGTGGGACACAGTGACAGAGGTGATGGCACTGTGTGCTGGGTGTGAATTTCCGTCCACACAATGTCAAGCCCACGCTCAAGTTGCACTGAGCAGAGACCATCTGGGAGGCAGAAACTCCTCTGATGCTGCTCTGCTCCATGAACTAGGGATGCTCCCCAGAAGGGGCTGTGGATGCCCTGAGTGCATCCTTACACTGTGCCAGGGGTTATCCTTTGCTTTGGCAAAAGGCGGGGCTGGCCTAGCCCTGCCAAGACTCTGCAATCCCG
>NW_009922511.1:18396-26816 GCF_000696875.1 Nestor notabilis
GCAATCCAGTGGCTCTGAGGATTAAATTATTTGCCTAACAGTTAAATCACACTCCCAAGCTGGAGTACCTGGGGAGCTGGATTTCCCCCAGGGCTGTGACCCTGCTGTAGGGCTTCTGGCTCCCTTCCTGGGCTCCCTTCCTCTGGATCTTCAGAGATCACTGATGCTGTGAGGGCTGGAGCAGCTCTGCTCTGGAGCCAGGCTGAGAGAGCTGGGCTGGGTCAGCCTGGAGAAGAGAAGGCTCCTGAAGGGGAGACCTTAGAGCAGCTCCAGTGCCTAAAGGGGCGCCAGGAAACCTGGACAGGGACTTTGGACAAGGGCCTGTAGAGACAGGACAAGGGGAATGGCTTTAACCTGCCAGAGGGGAGATTGAGATGAGCTCTTGGGCAGTTGTTACCTGTGAGGGTGCTGAGGCGGTGGCACAGGGTGCCCAGAGAAGCTGTGGCTGCCCCATCCCTGGCAGTGTTCAAGGCCACAGGGCCTCAGGTTGGACACAGGGGCTTGGAGTAACCTGCTCTAGTGGAAGGTGTCCCTGCCCATGGCAGGGGTTGGAACTGGATGAGCTTTAAGGTCCCTTCCAACACAAACCAGTCTGGGATTCTATGATTCTGTCTTCCTCCCTTGCTTGTTCCCTTATGAGAACAGCATAAAAATCTGTGTTTTGAGCCTTCTGAAGGGTAGAGGCAGCTGCTAAGACAGACCAAGGAGCTCCAGGACACCAGACACTAAAGGGCAGACATCCTGTCCTTAAAATACCCTGGCTTCCAGAGAGAATTTATAGGGATGCCATGAGATGGTGGGATAGCAGACAGAAAGGCAGTTGGAGGAGGTCCTTCTCCCCAGCTCTGCTGCCTGCAGGCAGGGACAGACACCCTATACTGGGTTCTCCTGAAAGCCTCCCCAGCAGCTGCAGCAACACATGCTCCAGGGCTGCCTCCATCCTCTCCTCCCCTCTGCCCATGAGGCCGATGGAGCCACTAGCTGGTTATTTTTGTGAAGACCAAATCCTTGTTTTCCTTCTCAGGACCATTTGGGATAATGGCTGGCTTGCTGGTAAAGGCTGAATGTAACCTTTCCCGTAACAAGAGCTGAAGGGCCCTGCTTGGCAGGAGCAGCTCGGTGCTCATTTATAAACCTCTATTGTCCCTGTTCTCTCTTTTTTTTTCAGCCTTAATGGCAATGTTACCTAGAAACAGCCCTTTGCTCTTCCCTGGGACCAACCAGCAGGCTGGGAACTTCATGGGTGGCTTTTTCTCCCCTGTGAAAGCTGTGCTGTGACTGCAAACTAGTTCATGGGGACCAGTTGTCCTGGATGGTTCTGGCAGCCCCCCAGCCCCAACACTGCTCAGAGCCCTGGTCTATCTGAGATGGCCCAGGGCAGTGGAGAAGGTTTCCAAGCCTGCCAAGCCCCCAACTGGACTGTCTCCAGCTAGGAAAGCCCTGAAAACATTATCTCCCCCGCTGCCAGAGACCATAGTCCATCTGCAAGTCAGTCCCTGGCTGTAGCCTGGTCCAACCCCACATATCCAGCCATCCCATCCCTGTTTTAACACCCTGATGGGTGTGGGGTTGAGTTGGTTGTTAATGAAACAAGCTGCTGCTGAGATGAGTGAGAATGAGCAATAAATAGCACCAACCGTATATGCACATCTCCTCCAGTGCAAGGTCCTCAAAGCCCCACCAGGTCTGGGACACACTTCATGGGGACAGCAGAAAAATCCTCCTTCTGGTGGCTGCTTCCACAGTGGAAAGCAAAAGGCATTTCCCCATGCTGGTTCACTGTGCTTGTACACTGTCCCTCAGGGCACAACGTCCTGCCTGGGTTTGGCCTCGCTGTGTGTTTTCCTCCTCCTTTGGCTCCAGCAGAGCAGGTGTAACTTTTCAAACTGCAGTTTCTTCATACTTCTGACCTCTGCGAGGGGATGTGTACATGGCAGTATTGCAGGGGATGGGGAGATGCAGCCCAGCTTTTTGTCTAGCTTTCTGGCTGGCTTAGATACCTCCATCTGCTTAGGGGAAAGGAAAGGCAAACAGAGGCGTGCATTGATCTGGTCTGGAGAGAGGAGAAACACGAGAGGACTGGCCCGTGATCTCTGCTTGTTGTTTTTCTTTATTCCTGTGGTCTCTCCACCATCAAAAGGAAGGAGCAGCAGTCCTGGACTCTGCCTTTGGCCCTTCACATGCCCTTTCTGGGTCTCTCCAAGCCTCCCAGGAGAGCAGGTCCACAGCCACGTGCATGAAGCAGTTAAAAGGCTGAGATAGGATCCACAGTATCCAGGGCAGAGAACTCGGTTTAGCAAATCATTTCTGAGCAGGGCTGGGCAAGGATCCCACCCTCAGCCATGTACAGGCAGTTGCACTGAAGCACATTATGCAGCAGCTCATGGCAACAAGCATCACTTGTGCCTTGCCATCCCCCCATGCTCATTTCTCCCCCTGCTTCCATGCATCCCCCCATCTCCATCTGGTTGTTACCATCCAGCCATGCTCCAGCATCCCAGGGGGAGTCTGGGCCCTTCCCCATCCCTATGCTTGCTCTCTCCATGCTGGGGCTTTACAGAGCAACAGGAATGAATTTGCCTTCCCCTCCCCCTGCTCCCAGATCTGGACCATCAGGCACACTTCAGCATCGATTTGCTTTGTGCTCAGCTTCCTAGAGCCATTTTGCAGTACTGCAGGGGAGGGGTTTTCTTTCTCATCTCCTGGGCTCTGCTCCCTGAATAAACCTGCCTAGAGAAATACTGGGGGCAGGGTTTTAAATGCAATGGAAAAACAAAATAGTATTGGATTTCCCTTAATGCATTACTAATGGTTGTAGCTGTACAATATGTTTGTAATGAGGATGCTTTCGGTGGGGGGTGTTTTTTTCTGTGGAGGCAGAGCAGGCAGCAGCAGGCAGGCAGGGAGGGACAGGCAGCCCCATCACTGCCAAGGGCAGAGGAGAGGTTGGCTGGAGGCCCCAGATCCCAAACTTATAGCAACAATGTGAGATGAAAACAAGGAATTTTGGTGCCGGCTGTGCCATGCTCCCCAACACGCACATTGCAGCCATCCCATGGAGTGATAGCACTGAAGGGTAATGAGGGATGAGGGTTGGTGGCACCAAGGCCTGGGCTTGACACCCAGTGAGAGCCTTTTGGCACTGGTGATGCTTGTCCGACATTAACAACCTGCCCTTCTCTTCCCCACCCTGCTCTTGTGTCCCCCACAGAAGCTGCTGATGGCAACTCGACATTGGGCGGTGGGACGGGCACCATGGGGCTGAGCGCCCGCTATGGCCCCCAGTTCACCCTCCAGCATGTCCCTGATTACCGGCAGAACGTCTACATCCCGGGCAGCACTGCCACCCTCACCAACGCCGCCGGCAAGCGCGATGCCAAGAGTGCCGGCTCCTCGGGAGGCAACAAGAAGAAGTCCGGGAAGAAGGAGAAGAAGTAGAAGAAGAAGAAGGAGACCTTAGAGCCACAGGGCAGCCGGCTCCAGCACTCCCTCAACCCACAGCTCAGGCCAGAGGACGAATGTCTATTTGTTGTGTTGCTAAAAGTAGGAAACGCTGCGAATGTATCTCCTCATCATCATCAGAGCTAGGAGCAGGGTCTCGCTGCTGTTAGATCTCATGATGAAAACCAATCCGGAAGCTAAACCGAATGCAAACAAGTGCCCTGTGAATACTTGCTAATGTTTTATATGATCCCTTGGGTATTAGAATATGCAAGGGCAGAAGGTCTTCTGCCACATTTTTGGATCCGATTTGGTCCCAGATAGTCTGAGAAAGGCACAAGGCTTGTGCTTGGCTTTGCCCAGTGTAAATAATTTTAGCAGGGATCTTTTAATTTATAGACCTTCAATCATTTTTCTTTGGAAAGGAAGTTCCTAGCTTAGAGCCCATGCTCCAGATCTTTGCTCTTAAACTTTCCATTAGCAAAATTCACCCCCGGTTAATGATAGTGATGGATTTGTTGCTGAGAAGTTGGTAGCGAGTGCTTCAGTTCCTGCTTCCCTGTTACCTGGAAAAACAGTAAGTAAGTGTTTATATTGCGTGAGTCAAAGGGAATATGGCAAAGCTGCATCCTAAACATTTATTTTCTTGTTTTAAAGTGCAACCACTGATGGCCTGAAATATGAGATTAAAACCCCCCTCCTGATGTGTGAGAGGTAGAGAATTCAATGAGGAGCATGCCAAGGTGTGCGGCAGCTGCCCCAGTGGTTCTAGGGGTCTCCGAAGAGCAGACACATCTCATCCCTTCTTTGCAGTAAATATTTATATGTACAGTCAATGTTCTTCTGGAATTAAAGCTAAGAGAGTCTCACTCCCCTGTGGCCAGGTGGCCATCTGGCAAAGTCCCCTTCAAGGGGACCAGGGGCTGATGCTTCACGCTTCTGCACACTGTGTCTGCATGCATGTCCTTCACCTCACGCCTGCACTAGCACAGTTAGCTCCATGGACCTGGAGAAGTCCTTGCATGCCCATGCAGCGTGGTGTGAACAGCCCCTCTGTGCTGGGGCAGCCTTGGGAGGGGAGGGGTGGGGTGGATGGGATGGGGAAACTCATCACTTCTTATTTGGGGGTTTTTTGGGGTCTCAGCCAAAGGGGTGAAATATGCAAAGCTGCCAGCGTAAGGCTTTAGTGCAGAGTTGGTGACTGAGTAAGTGATGGCTGGTTTGGTGGTGTTTGGGGACCAGACCCAGGGAAGGGAATCAAGAGCTGACAGTGAGCATGGGGTGATGCTGCAAAGCTGGTGAGCAAGGGCAGCAAGGTGTGGATGTCACAAGGGACCATGCCAAGCCAGCCCAGAGGAGATGTTCCCGCTGACTTTGGGCTTTCCACCCTGTGTAGAGAATTGAAGGAGGAGGAATAGAGTTTCTCCACATGCCCATCACCCTTGCACCAGGTCAGCTTCCCATATCAAGGCAGCTCTGAGCCCCCTCAGGTTGGCAAAGAGGAGCTTTGTGTAGCCAGAGCAAGGAGAGGGGCTGTGGGGTGGCCAGGAAGGGGTTTCTTAGGGGGTGTGTGTTGTTTTTTCCTTTTTTAACCACTAACACATAACTCACCCGAGCAGATCCAGCCCTCTTAGCCAGGCTGCGGCCACCCACCGCTGCCCCCTTCCCAAACCCAGGGCAGCAAGAGCATCCGCTGTGGTCCATCCAGATCCAGCCACCTCCGGCATTGGCTTCACTGGGAGCAGCTCCCACCCTGTCCCCTGCAGCTGCCTCCTGCCCCCCCTCTAGAAATGCTGTAGCTGAATTGTAGTCTTTATATTTCTTTTTAACCTGCAATCTGAGGTAGCATAGTGAGTGTTGTGTATTTAGTGCTGTGTTATTTTTAATCTTGGTAACTAACTCGTGGCCACCAGTATTTTCAATTCTCTCTGTATCTTCTTTCCATGTGCTCTGTGCTCTGAGTGTACGTGAAATGAAACACGTTTGCCCTTTCAATGTGTCTAATATTGAATTATACTTATATATTATATATATGCTTATATCCTTCTTATACCCATATAGACCAACGTCAATGTGTTACACGCAAGTTTTATACTCTAATATTTATATGGCTTTTTTTCTTTGGGAAAAAAAAAATAATAAAATGGTTTCTTCTGAATGAATTCTCTTTATTCTGATGGGAAGAAAGGAGAAAAGTTGGGACCTGTCTATCCCAGTGCTGCTGCTGTGCTGAGGCTGCTTGGGGCAGTGGTTCAGCCCCAGCTTGGTTCTAGCAACGGGGATGCTCTTGGGGTACTCTCATCCCCAGGTCCCCAAGGGTGGAAGGTGACATGGTTGTGGGTCATGACTAAGGAGACCATAGTGTCCACAGCTGCAGCCCCTTCCCCAGCCCCAAGGGGATCCAGTTGCCCTTCCCCATCAGTGGCAGGGATTCACTCTCCCTTCTCCAACCCCAGGGTGATTTGCTTTTCATGGTGGGGAGGGGGGGTCAGTTGCTGTGCCTGGGGTCCCCCGGCCACGATGGGCCCCCCCACCCTGCAGGGCAGGGGCCAACACAGGCCAGGGGGAAATATCCCGTGATTCGGGGTGTTGCAACCACAGAGGAAAATACAAGCTGCTGCTGCCCAGATGTGAGGGGGAGGTGGAGGAGGCGGGGGCAGAGGAGTCCTGACCGACACGCACACACAGAGCCAGGCTGGGGGGAGGCTGGGCTGCCTTCCCCCTTAGCAGAGTTCAGGAGGCTCCAGGAATGCAGGGCACAACCCCTGAACCCCACAGAGACAACCCTCCTCTCTGTGCACATGAGGACAGCTCTGGTCCCACACTCACCCACATGCACACACATAGGATCATGTTCCAAAGGAGCATCCTCCTTTGGGGCAGGCGGTCGCAGACCAGAGGGGAGAGCACGGAACACAGAGCACTGACTTGGTGCTGTGGGGCCCCTGTCACACTGTGCCCTCTGCCCCCAGCCCTGGGGCCACCATCCCTCCCATGCTGAAGCACCTGGAGCGCATTAGGGGCAGCTCCGGGGGGATCGATCACATCAATGGGGAGCAGGGCTGAGCGCTTCCAGGTGCCACCCACAGGCTGGAATGTCACCTAGTTTTGGGGACTTTGTCCCAGGGCACCTGGAGCTGGGTGATGAGGGCTGTGGGTGGAGGAAGAGGGGATGGTCAATTCAGTGGGTCCCTGGCCGGGTGACAGCCACTGCTGAAGGGGAGCAAAGATGCTTTGCTGAGCTGTGGCCGTTGGTGTGGCTTCAGCCTCCCCAGTTCCCTGAGTCCCACGGTGTCCCCATGTCCCCAGCTGCTGGTGTCAGTGTGGGGATGTGTGCAGTGTGAGGATGCATGTTCAGTTTCATTTCATTTCTCCTCTCTGTTGCACTAAAATTACCCCAGGGCATTGAGAAAACAGGGAAGGGAAAGAAACAAAGACACAAGCCTGGCCAATTAGCACTGATGAGGGGAACCCGGTCAGCTGTGCTAATTAACAGGGACACGTGGGAGTGGGAACATGTTCATCCCAGCATGGTTAGCTGATGGAGAGCTTCCTGAGCTGAGGTGATGGGAAAAAGGAGGTCAACAGAAAGAGAGCCTGAATCACAGCCCTGACAAAAGGGACATGAAGAGGGTGACAAGACTGAGCCCCGGCAACCACTCAGGCTGAGTAACCATTGGGGGATTGAAGGCATCCCAGGAAGGGCGGCATGGCCTTGGAAAGGAGGGGATGATCCTGGATGTGAGGTGGGAGTGAGTGAGCAGGTAGGGGGTGTCTTTCACATCCAGCCATGGGGGACACTGAGGGGGCTGACTGTACCCCACAACCAAGTGTGTGTGTGTGTTCAGCAGCACTGTGAGGTGGCCCAGCCAGTGAACAGAAAGGGGACCACAGCAATGGTCCATTGCTGGGATGTTCTGAACATCAATAACAGCCAGAAGGGTCCCATAGAATCCTCCTCCACCCTGGTGCCATCCTGCTGCTGCTTTGCTCTGCATCTCCTCCTCCTCCATCTCCTTAATTTGGACCCCCACAAGGGGGAGCAGCTCATTGCTTCTCCCCCCTCCCCCCCCTCCCCAGGTCCCTTGTTACCCTCCCAGGTACAACAATGGCATGGGACCAGGGGTGCTCCTGTTCTGCAGGCAGCTGAGCTGGAAGCCCTTGGTGATACAGAAACAGGTTACACGGTGCTGGAGACCCCATTGTCCTTCCCCTGGGGATTGTCCCCAGCTCACTGCCTGCTGCTGGCAGGGCTGGAGCCTCCAGATGCTGTGGGCAGTGGCGGCCCCACGTCACCACCTCACGGGGCTCTTGTTCACAGCAGTCACTTTCTTTGGCCAGTTGACCTTGAAAATCAAACTGGAACAACAACAGCAAAAAACCCCAAACCAATACAAAAAGGAATTGAACAAACCCAGTTTTCCACTGGATTTGTGAGCTGAGGTGACCTGTGTCTGCTTGGCCCCAGGGAGGGCTGGGTGGGGAGCTGGCATCCCGCCTGCTGACATGCTTCTTGGCATCAGGCTGTGGTCACGGGCCAGGTCCCATTGGGCAGCTCCTCCAGCCATGATCTCACCCAGCAAAGAGGCAGGGGAGAGGGAATAATCACTAAAAAAGCTGAATTTCCACTTGGCTCCCTCTCACCCACTCCTTTGAGGTCCTGAAGGCAGGCAGGAGATCACCCTGGGTCTGACACAGAGCCTGGGAGCTGCAGGGTTAAATGAGGCTTCGTGCGTCCCTGTGTTAAGAGCCTGCAGCTGGATTTTGAGACTGCTCGGAGCAGAAGAACCCCCTGGGAGCTGGTGGCAGCGGTGGGGCTGCTTCTCCCATAAGCACATCAGCGGGGAGGGCTGGTGCTGTCAAAAAGCACTTAGAAACCTTGGTGCTTGGGATAGAAAAGGTCTAAAAGGGACTTGCTGGGGCAGAAGGTGACCCAGGCGGGGGGAGCGGCGGGGGGGCATAGCCAGGGGGGGGGGGGG
>NW_009922511.1:26832-39862 GCF_000696875.1 Nestor notabilis
GTCCATAGCAGGGTGGTGTGGTGGGAAAGCCATTCCCGCAGCCCGCATTTCCTGGCTCCCCACCAACCCCTCACCATCCCCCTCAGGGGGATTGTGTATCCACCTGACACAGCCGGCTCTTCTCACAGCCTCACATTCCCGGCTGGGAATGAAAAGTGTTTCACCATCCTCCGTGTCCCTTCCTGCTCCATAAATCCACATCCCAATGCTTTGATTTGTTATTTCTTTTAACAGCTTAAGCCCAGCGTATGGAGACGGAACAAAACTTGCCTTTTGCTGGCTGGAACGTCGTGACTGCAGTGGGGAGAGGGTGGAGGGAGGGCACTGCCTGCCCTTTGCCGGCCCTGCCGGGGCTCGGTGCCTGCCAGGAGCTCATCCATCACATAGAGGAGACCAGGCAAAATAGGATGTGGTGAGATTTTGCCCTTTACAGCCTGTGTGACCTCATGGTGGCCTCTGCTGTGCAATGGCGTGAGCTGCTTGGAGTCTGTCATGCTGCTGGGTCTGCCTGTCCTCCCCGCAGGGCAGAGCCCTTGTCCCAGCCGTGCTGGTGGCCAAGTGCTGGAGGAGCTGATGGCAGCTGTGGTCAAGACATGAAGTCATGGAACCAGGGAGAAGGGAGAGGGGGGGAAGGCAGAGGAAGGGGTAGGATGCCAGGTGGGATGAAGGCAAACCAGGAAGAGTGAGGACTGCCTGTGGGCACTGCTGTCAGGCCATGGTGTGGCTGGGGGGGGGCCCGCGGTCCCCCCGGGAGCCCACCCGCTCTGCTGGAATGTGCTGGGGCCTCTGCACTGCTGTTGGTAGGACCTACCGGGGTGATTGTCACTGTACTGTTGGTGGAGGAGTCAACCCATGTGCTTGCTCCTTGTGTCTGATGCTGCCTCCTCAGTCAAGAACACCCCTCCACTGCCTCAGAGCCCAGTGCTGGCCCTGCAAACCCATCCTCAGGGAGTGCCTATCAGCACACAACCAGGGTTAATTCCCTCATGGAATGAGGATGGAATAGATGACCTCAGCCCCCATCAGCCCCCAGGGAGTCTGGGCAGAGGCAGTGCTTTGGGAAACTCCTAGCCAAAAAAAAAAACCAGGAAAAGGCATTCATATGGCAAAAACACTCCCCCAGCAGTGTGCATGGCAGTGGGCAGGGCCCTCCTCCCTTCAGCACATGCCAGAAGTGGCCATTCCCAGTGTGGGGTGGGGGTTTTTGGCACCCCCTCCATGGGAATGGGCAGTGATGTGGAGCCAAACCACCCAGGGCTTTGCTGGGACAGCTGGGAACATGTCCCCCTTGCAGGGACAGGGACATGGCTGCCAAAGTGCTGGGCACATCCTGCTGGTCAAAGTTTGGAAGCCACTGTCAGTTTTGGGCTGGAGAGCAGAGACACATCCTGGGGACACTCCCCTCCTCTCCCACAGGGCTCATGCCACATAGGATTTCTGGTGAACCCCAAGTGACACAGCCCTGCTGGCATGGGGAGGAGAATACAGCTGGTGAAGCTGTGCTGTGACTGGCAGCTGGACAACTGGTCCCCAGGATGTGGATGGATGCCAAGGCAAGCGAGGTGGGGACCCTGCCCATCACCTCCAGATTGGGGCACAGCCGGGGGTTCCCCATGAGCTTCAGTGGGGTAAAAAGGGGGCTTGGACCCATCCCTAGAGATAAAGAAAGGAAGAGGGTCCTTGTGCTGCACAGGGAGACAGGACAGGCGCCAGGGAGGGAGAGCAGCCAGACAAGAGAAGAGGAAGAGGCAGACAAATCTGCTTTGTGTGGGGCAGCATCCAGAGGAGAGGGAAGGGGGGACATGGGGAAGGGGCCCATGGGTGCTAGATGAGGGGGCGTGGTCTGGCTCCCTTCTCCCCCTTGGTCCCCAAAGTGGGGTGCACAAGACAGTCCATTGAGGTGCAGGAAGAAAATACCTTTTAGCATCAATAAATATAAAAAACCCCTTTTAAACTAGTGTTTTTTTCTTCTCTACCCCATTCTGTTTCAATTTCTGGTTTAGTTTGCATTTTACAACTTACCCATTAGTATGTGTAGGTAATTTATACATCCATAAATATACCGTGGGGTGTGCAATAAAAACTATTTGGAGCTTGCTGCTCTACAGGATGCTGCTGGGTGCCTTGTGCTGTTAGAAACCAGACATCCTCCCCCACTGCTGCAGCACCCCAGAGCGATGCAGCACTTTTCTCTGCTGAAGCTCTCTGCTGGCTCCTGCAGAGCTTTGGGATGTGTTCACCCCCTAACCCAGCATCAGCCCATCCTGGCATCTCTGAGGCTGTCCCAGTTAGCAACTTGTCATTGAGGAGGTCATCAAAAGGCTGCTATAAAATCCCAAACAGAGGTTTGACACAAACTAGGGCAATAACCAGGTCCCTGCCCTCATTTTTAAATCATCCCTGCAGTGCCCTGTGTGTCCATGCCGGTCCCAAAAGCCCTGTGGAGCCAGAGCTGGCTGGCTGGCGCCATCCCACACCCGTGGCAGCAATAGGAACACCTCGAAGAGGAAAGGGGGCTGGAGAAGAGACAGAGACACTTGAAAAGACAGCCCTGGCTGATGGCCATGTCCTCCCAAGACTGTGCCTGTGGGGTGATGGGGGAGGAATGGAGGAGGACAGAGGATGAGGAGGAGATGCTGGTGGCAGCTTGCTGCAGCAGGAGGGGCAGCCCCAGCAGATACTGATGATCCCCTTGGTGATGTCCCACCACCACCTTTCTAAACCCATGGTGGCAGGGAAGGGAGCAGGGGCTGTTCCCCGATGCAGACAGGGGTAAAGGCAGCACTGCCCAGGGCAGGAGAGGATGGGTCTGGCTGCAGCGGGGATTCAGACACCCCTTGGGGTTCCTACCATGAGACACCAGCAGGACTTCAGCAGCAAAACAGCCCCTGCAACGTGGACTCAGACCCAGGATGGGGAACACAGCCCAGGCTGGGTTGTCAGACACAGCCTTTTGCCCTTGGATCCAGCCCCATGCACAAAACCAGTCGCAAGGACAAACTCCTCCTGTGCCACCATGTCAGGGCCACCAGCACATGGCAAAGTATTTGTGGCCATCTGGAAGAAGACATCATTCCTCCCAGCAGAGCAGCAGGAGCTGCAGCCTGGCCCATTGCTGGCAGGGTTGACCTCAAAACTCAGCTGGTGGCCAGGCTGGTGCTGCTGACATGAGAGCCAGGGCAGGAGGACCCCGCTGTGGGGTCGGCAGGAGGACCCCTCTGAGGGGTCACCAGGAGGGACACTGCTGTCACACAGCTGCCACACAGGTACGTGCACCTCTGGGGATAACAAGGGCTGGACCACTGTGACCAGGGCTCTGCTCACTCTGTTATCTCCAAGGAATATCCATCATGGCAAGTATTTGGACAGTGAGGGTGGCTCCTGCCCTCACCAGCTTCCCACCCACCTGGTTTTCAGCCTGGGTGACATTTGGGAAGGGGGGACACCTCCAGCCCCCAGAGCCCATTCCATGTCTGGGCTCTCAGGAACCAGACCAGCTTTGCCCAGGTGGATTTCTGTGCATGGAACAGGACTTCCAGCCCCCAGCCCACTACAGGCAGCCGTGACGCTGCTCCAGCTCCTCAGCTGCACACCCCAGCCTGGGTGAGATCCCTTCAGTTCAGTGCCCCAAGGCTCCAGGTTCATCTCTGCACCAGCAAAGGCATGATACAGAGGCAAGATCACATTTTTATACTAAAAATAATGTTTATTTCTCCATCATTTGTACACAGAAACTGTTACAATAACACAGTGCTCCTGGACCATCACTTGCCCACAGCTGCAAAGCCATAAAAAAAGGCTTTATATTAAAGGAACTGTTACAACAGAATAAAAGCTCTCGGGCAGGGCTCCAGGCTGGCCCGGGTGCAGCTCATGTATCCCAATTTCTCTTTCCTTTTGCAGCTTTCTGGGGCTGCTAAATGCAGCCATGGGCATTTGGTTGCACAAAGGCAACTCCTGCCTGGACTGACCAGCCTGAGAAAGCCCACCCCTGCCCCCGACATGAAGGTGACACAGCTCTTGCCCCTGCAAGGAGCCCTCTGGTGCCCTGGCACCAAGAAGGCAGAGGGACTTTGACAGGGGTCCTGTAGAGACAGGACAAGGGGAATGGCTTTAACCTGCCAGAGGGGAGATGAGATGAGCTGTCAGGCAGAAGCTCTTGCCTGTGAGGGTGCTGAGTCGCTGACACAGGGTGCCCAGAGAAGCTGTGGCTGCCCCAGCCCTGGCAGTGTTCAAGGCCAGGTTGGACATGGGCTTGGAGCAACCTGCTCTAGTGGAAGGTGTCCCTGCCCGTGGCAGGGGTTGGAACTGGATGAACTCCAACCTTAAGCATTCTGTCATTCTCTGATTTAATTGTCCTACCTGCTCTGACTCCCTCATCCCTTCCCAGGCAGGAGAAGGGTTCAAGCTTTGCTTCTAGTGTGCTCCTGGTTCACCCGGGTTTGAGTGTGGGGAGTCCCTGGACCATGTCCAGCACCATCCTGCCCAACCAGCTACTCGAGGCTGAACCCAAGCAACTCTTCTCCTCTCTACAATCAGTGTTTTCTCTTTCAAGCACAAATCTCTTGTACAAAAGGCACACTCCTACCTCTTCCCAAGGGCCGCTCTACATCCTCTCGCTCTCTGTTATTCTCTTTGGTTCATGCACCACTGGGTTTGCATGAGCCAAGCACCTGGGATTGGAGCGACATAATAGATATGAAGTGCAGTGGAAGCACAAAGAGCCTTGCTGAGTGCAGCCACTGCCATGAGGGGATCGGGGGCTGTGTCACGTGCCGCAAGGGACTGCTGAGCTTCCAGCCCGTGATGTGATGGATGAGCCCCAGGAACACCCGAAATGCTACCAAAAAATAGAATCGTATTATTAGTGAACACAAAAGGGCATTAAAACTAAAAGCTGCAAAGGCTCAGGGTGACCCCAGGAGGGACCAGCGCTCCCAGCAGTGCTTGGGTGGGCACAGGCTCCCGCAGCAAAGAGCCTGCCCTGTGGTGGGTTATCCCAGCCATGCTAAATGGTCCCAGATCCTGCTGCACTGCTTGTGCTGCCTCACCCCTCCCTAGGAGGCTCTCCCAGACTGGAGGGTGCCATCCTCCCTTCTCCCTAAGAGCATTCCCAGCCACTCTATTTCCTTTTCCACTCTTGTGGTACCCCAGCTCCCTGGGCTGGGACCAGCCTGCCTCCTCCTGGAGTGATGTGTCAGCAGCCAAGTTGTGTCCTGGCCCTAGATGATGCGGGGCTGTTATGGATCCCTCCATTACTTCAGTGTTACAAATATGTTAAATTAGGACAGAAAACTCAATGTCTGGAAGCTGCAAGCTGGAGCAGAGCTGTTCTCACTGTAATCTATTGCACCAAGAGCCAGCACCCTGCAAGACAAGAACTGGGGTCCCTGCTCTGGCACCCCAGCACTGAGCTATGTGTAGCGAGGGCTGTGGCTTCCCCTTCTGTCCCTGCCTTTCTGTTCAGACTGCTTCAGCATGAGAACTGCAGCTGAGGTTCCTCCCCTGGGCTGAAGCCTTTGACCCTTCACTTGTCTACAGGGACAGACCAAAGATTGGACAGGAGAGCTACAAAGACACAAAAACTGGGTCAAGCAGCTCCAAAAGCAAGAAGGAAAATAAATTACCTTGCACAGCCATGCACAGATCCCAGAGTGAAAGCTTATTTTACTTACTAAAAGCTTTTGATGGTCCAGCAGTTTTCTACCTTTGACCAGGAACAATGTGTAGCTCAAGCAGCTGATGATCTCCGCTGTGTCCTCCAGGATGCCACTATTTCTTGTCACCTCACTGCCTTTGCTGGTCTTGCTTGGTTCTAAAATAAGGTGGTGTTAAAAACAAGGGGTGAAGCTGTGGTAGAACCTCCAGGCCAGCTCTGGTATATCTTCCTCAGGAACAGCAGCCAGCTGGGCTGGAGGACCTCAGGACACTGAGGAATTGAGAAATATCCAGTGGAAATGGTCCAGGGCTGCCCAATGCACCACATTAAGTGTTGAGGCCTCTGCCTGTCTTCACCCCAACCCCAGAGAGCAGACATAGCTCGCTGGTGGGCAACACCATGACCCAAACAGACTCTACACCTCAGACACCACCTCCTTAGGAGGCCCCTGTGCACCCCATGGGAGAAGACAGTGGTGGTGTAACAGAGGATGCTGCCTGCCAGGATTACAGCCCTGAATCCCCCTATGCCCCACACTTTGGCCTTATCCATTTAAGCCTGGCATTGCCTTTCAAACACAGCCAAGTGTTGGTGTCCTAGTAACGAGGCCCAGACAGCGCCTACCCTTAAGAAGCCTTTACAGCTTAAAGCTGAGCTCATCCAGCTCATGACGCCACGCTTGAGCCAACAGCCCCAAATTAGAGCAGCCACCAAGCCCCAACCAGCACCGGGGCACCCAGTGGAAGGGGACATGGGGCTGAGCACCACCATGGCACAGCCTCCTGCCTTCAATGCATGGAAAGATGTACTTTTCATGACTGGGAGGGGATGGCAGAAGGGAGGGGACTTGCTCAGGAATATAAAGCAGCAGCTGAATTAGTGCCCAGATGCTGCAGGCGTGAGAAGTTAACTCTTTCAGGGCTGAAAGCCTTTCATGCTCTCACCATAGCTCCTGAAATACCAAAGGAAGGCACATGAAAATGTTCAGATGAGACAAGCTATAGGCTCCTATACAGGATTTAAGTATTTTGGAGGGTTTGCTAGATAACCATCACAAACCCACCATCCATCTCTGGAGCACCCCTGAAACTACCCCTTATGCCTCCCCTTGCTGTGGCTGCTCTTTTCCTGCCCTGCTCCCACCTGCAGCCCTCCATGGGGCAAGAGACATCACTTATGGGTCTGCCCTCCACCCCCCAGACTAGAAAATCAGCAGAAACGTGGAGGGAGCAGAGGAGGCAGGAGGAGAGCCCTTCTGCCCTGTGCACAGCAGGGCTGACGCACGCAGATCACGCGCAGAGCCTGGCTGGGGAGGGACCAGCCGCCTCCAAACACAGACATCAACCATCTCCCTTCCAGGTCTGCTGCCAGGATGTCCCCTGTGCAGGGTGGGTGTTTTTCAGTGCTAGAGCCTGCTGAGTGGACCCTCTGTGGGTGCTGGTGCTGGGTCAGCCCCTCGGGGATGAAGCATTTGGTTTGGGCAGACAACACAGGGAGCATTCAGAGCTGCCAGGCTTTGTGCGCTGATTCCCTCAGGGCTACACCAGAAAGGAGGAGGGTGAGATATGTCCCCCCAGCTGCCAGCTGGACTGTAACACAGCTATAGAGAGCTGAAAGAAAGCAGGAGCCTCTACTCAATGCACTGCTTGTCCTTCTCCCTCTGCAAACCCTCCTCTGATGCCGCAACCCCTTCTCCCTGCAGGGCCTTGCCCTGCTCTCAGGCTTTCCCATGGCCCCCAAACCCTCTCCTGAACCCCAGCCCGCAGCAGCAGCTCCTCGGTCCTCACCCTTCCACAGCACCCAGGATAACCCCCTTCCCAAGACCCGGCAGGAACCCAGCAGACGGCTCCCGCCCTCCACCTCTGCTCCTCACAGGTCCCAGATTCTCCCTCACGCCCGCACTGACACTCTCTCATCTTTCTCAACTGGTGAATTTTCTCACATCCTCCCACCGTTTTCTTCCATAAATGCTTTATTCGGTTACTTTATTTAACCAGGGCAGTCTGTAAGCATCTGCAACATCCTGTGAAGGGGAGGGTTGTGAAACTGCAGCTTGGCATTTAAACCTGCCCCTCCCAGCTTCCCTCATGTGGGAGAGACACCGACATCTCCAGGTTATGATTTCACAAGCCTCCTTCGTGTTCTTTTTCTGAATTAAGCGGCCCCAGTTACCCTTGCTGCCTCCCTCTGCTCCTTATCTAGCTTATGGTGTCCCCCTTCAGGCAGGGGAACCAGAACTGCAGGCAGCACAACGCGCGTAAAACAAAAAAGGCTGCTGCTGCTGTTGCTTTTCCTTCCTCTTTCTCAGAGATTTCTAGGTCTCAAAGGGGGCTTCTGGGTTTTAACGACTGCAGAGCATTTGGCTGACACTGCTACAGACCCCCACACCCCCCGTGGTTCACTCCCATTGGCAACAGTCAGTTTGGAGCATCTCACAGAGTTATAAAGGAAAGGCACACAGGGCAAGACAACCCCTTCAAGATGCTCTAAGACTCCTAAACATCCAGGTGAGGCCCCTCTGCAGCCCTTCGCAGTTAGGATTTTGTTTTTTTCCTATTAAAATAGTGCCAGAAATATTCCTACTATTCACAGCCTTCCTGATGCGTTTTGTTTCCTGCCTTTTAGCTGATTAAATAACGGTTTAGCAGTCAGATAGGAACCTCCCCTCTCATCCTGTGGCAATTTAGCTGCTTTAGGATACTGCAGGAGACCCCTTTGGAAATCCAGATGGGCTTTATCAAGTGGCTTCTTATGCCATCAGCAGCAGGACAACAGGAAAACACTGGAGCTACTGAACATGAATAGTGTTTTGGGCAAAGACTATTTATGGCTTGGCAAAAAGATCACTGGGCTGGAAACCCATGCCCAAAGATGATATTTTTGGTCATCTCCAGCAGATCTGATTTGAGATTGCAGTGGCTTTACAGATGACTGTCAAAACATTTCAGGAATACTTGGAAATTGCTGCCTGCTGCATACAATACACAGATTTTGGCTCTGGTATGATTGCATCCACCAGCAAAGACTGCAACCTGCTCTGCTTCTCTGGCCCTGTTTGGGGTGATGACCATCATCTCTTCCACAGGCCAGGTAACTGCCTGGTAACATGTCTGCTCTGTGCACCATGGCTTCATCCTCTCTGAGAAAGAGTCCCCTTGAATCCAGCCCAGCCCAACCCTTCCTTCTCTTCCCTTTGGATGCCCAGGCCAGCAGCGATGGATTTGTGATTGATTTTCTGCCTTCACTTTGCTGCATGGTGGGAAGCAGATGGCAGACACAGCAGTTGAGTCACTTCAACCACAAACCAATTCTGAATCATCTGGCTGAAGCTCAAGGGTAGGACAAGTGCTGAGCCAGACCAGAGGAGGACACAGAGCTATTGTGTCCACGCCCTGCCATGGTCCTCGCGCCTTCCTCGATGAGCTGGCTGCAGCATCCCCTTTTGCTGACCTCGCTCCCCCACAACAGGTCCTTTAAGCTATTAAGCAGAAGCCCAGTGGCTTTCCCCATTCCTTTCCAGTCTAGGGATGGAGCTGCTTGTGGCTGAATAGAGCCAGCTGCTGGGCAGGACAGGAGTCAGATCAGAGCTGACAAGGCTCACATGCTGAGCTCCTGTCTTCCTTGGCAGCCGTGACGGGCGATGGAGAAATGTCCTGACAACTGGTGATGGAGAAGAACAATACATCCCACTGGGAAAGCTCCTGTCGACTGCAAAGCATCAGATAGGAGAGTCATGGGGAGGAGGACTGAGAGAAGCACCAGCAGGATCCTCTGCAAACACATGCTCTCAGACCTGGTGTGAGTTAACCCCAGTGGGCAGCTCAGCCCCATACAGCTACTCACTCCCTACCCTGCAGAAGGATGGGTAAGAATCAGAAGGGTAAGGGTTGAGATAAAGGTGATTTAATAGGGAAAGCAACAACAAAGCAATGAGGAATTCATTCACCACTTTGCATCAGCAAGAAGATGTTCAGCTGTTTAGTGGCTGGTGGTGTTTAGCTGCCCATGGGGTTAAACCACAAGAGGACCACATGGGTACGGCGCTGAACTGAAATCACTTCCTGAAAAGAGCAAAAAAAGGGAAGATCCAGCGAGCAGGGGAGGGGAACCCCATGGTCACAGGCAGAGTTCAGGCTTAAGTGTCTGGTACTGCCCCCCCCAGCACCTACCTCCGGAGCCTTCTTGGCCATTTCCTCCTGTAGGCAGTGAGTCAGGGCCCCCTGTTTTTGCAGGTGTGGAAAGGGAAATCCTCCCCTTCCAAGGGAAGCTGGGTCTGAACCAGCTGCAAAGGCAGCGAGTGCTCCCTCCCGCCCGGGGTTTTGATTGCAGCAAGAGAGTTTCCTGCCCTCAGAGCATACAGTGCTCCTCTGGGAAAGGGCCAGAGGGGTGAAACCAAGTCGGGGAGATGTCAGTGGGACACAGGGCACACTGTCACTGACAGCCGAGGCTGTCTATGGGAGTACACATGGTGCTGTGTCACTTGTACCTACAGGTTTTGTGCTGCTGCCACTCAGTCATGGTCCCATCACTTGTGGAGGACTACAGGTACCCTGCACAGCAAGAGGACACACCTGCCATACAGACACCAAGGTGAACAGAGTCTGAGGGGGCAGCAAGGCTACACTAACCATGCATTAGCCTTGGACCTTGCTGAGGCCAAGAGGCAGATCAGACCTGTTACTTTATATCTCTACCCTTTTCTGCATGTAGAAGATGAGCAAATATCCCACTGCTGTTGTAGGCTGCTGGAACTGAGTTGGAGATTTCTCTCCATACTTCTCCTGACCCTCCTCCTCCTATATTTGAGACAGAAAAGTTGTAGCTTTGTCTTTTATACATCTCTGCTCTAGTTTTCTTTTTCCAGATGCTTGGCTGAGAGATCTTCCTACCCCACTCTTCTGGTCAGGTCACCGGCTCGCAGCCACTTCTGTGGTACTGATCTAGCACCGCATGTCCTCACTCCCAGTTTGGGTCCTTTTTTCTCTGTTTTCCACCCCGAGCACATCACGTCCTCTCTATCCAGAACCTCCTATGCAGCAGCCATTTTCAGCAGCACATAAGCTGCTTTAACATCTCTTCACCATGTTGTTTGTGAACCTGCTTCCAAGCTGCCTCCTTTTCCAAACCCTCTTGATCTCTCTTCTTTCTGCCCCTAACACAGCACAAACCTCTTCTTTATCTTTCCCTGTAGCTGCTGGCAATGGGTGTGTGTGTGTGTGGGGGGTATCTCCACATATCCCACTACCACCTCAACTCTTTCTATCTCTTCAAGTCTCTCTGTTCCAATCTTAACCACATTCATGCACCTAAAAGGCACAATTCTGCTTCCTCAGCCTGAAATAAAACTTTCTAGTGGGGCCTGTTGTGATAGGACAAGGAGTCGTGGTTTTAAATTGAAAGAGGATAGGTTCAGACTAGATAGAAGGAAGAGATTTTCTACACTGAGGATGATGCGACACTGGCACAGGTTGCCCAAAGAGGTGACAGATGCCCCATGCCTGGAAATATTCAAGGTCATGTTGGAGAGGGCTCTGAGCACCCTGAGCTACTTGATGTCCCTGTTCATTGTAGGGGGGTTGGACTAGATGACCTTTAAAGGTCCCTTCTAACCTAACCAGTGGATGATTTTAAGTCTGGCGTCCTGGTCTGCATCACTGGGCAGGAGAACAGACAACGGCAGGCGGGAGTGTGTAGTGAAAGATGCTGTCTAAGCCACCAGGAATGGAGGGGTGGAGAAGCTATTTTGGATGTAGATTAAAAGGATGTAACGTCAGCGACTGCAGCAATACCAGCTGGGTATGTGAACCATGCCATGGTTTCCTTGACAGCTGCAAGGAAGGAACAAACATCAAGCAGTAAAAGTAGGCACCATCTTTTTTCCTTCCCTTTCCATCCCTGGAGCTCCCTGTGCAAAGGAGCATAGAGCAGGGGAGCAGCACCTACCCTAACACACTGCCCTGCTCTGGTGGGACAGGCTGCTGGACCACAAAGCTTCCTGTAAGACATCCATCACACCGGCCCCATTACCCATTGGCAAAGAAAACACAGGACCCCATGACACTGATGTGGCAGGAAGAGGGAACAGAGCCTAGTGTCTGGACTCCTTCACAGTGGAGTCCACTGAAGTTCACTCACTCACCCCCTACTTGGCTATGGACAATAGCATCTTCTGTCTCCTGTATCAGGGAAAGGAATGATATATATTCGTCATTCTGTCTTCTATGTCTCTCAGATATGGGGTAAACTCCACTGGCTCTTCATTCTGTATATGGAATCACAGACTGGTTTGTGTTGGAAGGGACCTTAAAGCTCAGCCAGTTCCAAACCCCTGACATGGGCAGGGCGAACTGCTCCAAGCCCCTATGTCCAACCTGGCCTTGAACACTGCCAGGGATGGGATATATGCTTCAAGGGAATATTTTCCTGCCCCATGGGTCTGTGGGGGCTGGGAAAGCATCCACACACATTTCCCCCCCGGATGGGAGGGAATGGATTAGGACCCAGACTGCCTGACAACACCTGCCTCCTGGAGAGGAGGGAGCAGGGACAGCTCCTCTGGGATCCTTGGGTATATTGTCTAAAGCCTTTCACTTTCCTCAGAGATCCCAGCTGTTGGGTTATTTGCTGCCGATGGAGGAGGCCTCCCCAGCTGCTCTGCTGATGTCTCCCTGGGGTCTTCTCCCTCTCTGCTTGGCTCAGTTGTCTCCTTGTGCCTCTCCAATAAGCGTCCCGGCTTGCTAATGTCACCCTGCCCTCTAATCTGTCACTCTCGTGATGGTGCTCAGGCCACTAAGGCGATTAGCCTGGCCTCAGCTGCCGGCCTGCCCTAGCAACAGGGGTGTCACCCCTCGGGGAGCCATGTGCAGGGGTGGCCCATGTGCTGCCACCACCCCAGTGGCAGCGCAGCTTTGGTACCTTCTCCTGTCCAGCCACACACTCAGAGGAGGTCCCCAAGCTGCAGCCTATGAGATGTGCTGAGAGCAGGCACCCCATCTTTGTCTGTGGTCCCCTCTTATTAGTGGGGAATCTCCCAAGCTTGAGAACAAGAGGGACAGGACACGGAGGCAGAAGATGCACTCAGCCTCCTGCTCCGGCATCACAGGAGCAGGTTTAAAAAGCCATTAAACTACCAGACCTAAATAAAGGTCTGCAAAGGCTCTGCAAAGCCAGCTGGAGGTTGTGAGCTCCAGACCCGCATCACTTACCATCAGCCTTGCAGTGCATCCTGCCCTGGCCATCAGTACGGCACCGAGGCGGTTAACGTCGAGCACATGGGGCTCTGCAGATCTCTGTTTCCGTGACAACAGCTCCCTATGAGACACAGAGCTGTAAAATCCTATTAAACATCTGTGAGAGGCTGCCTGTGCTGCC
>NW_009922512.1:0-6021 GCF_000696875.1 Nestor notabilis
CTCCAAATGAGTTACTCCCTACCCCAAATGAGTTCTTCCCACTCCAAATGAGTTACTCCCTACCCCAAATGATTTCTTCCCTACTCCAAATGAGTTCTTCCCTACTCCAAATGAGCTCTTCCCTACTCCAAATGAGCTCTTCCCTACTCCAAATCAGTTCTTCCTACTCCAAATGAGTTCTTCCCTACTCCAAATGAGTTACTCCCTACTCCAAATGAATTCTTCCCTACTCTGAATGAGTTACTCCCTACTCCAAATGAGTTCCTCCCTACTCCAAATGAGTTACTCCCTACTCCAAATGAGTTCTTCCCTACCCCAAATGAGTTACTCCCTACTCCAAATGAGTTCCTCCCTACTCCAAATGAGTTCCTCCCTACTCCAAATGAGTTCTTCCCTACCCCAAATGAGTTACTCCCTACTCCAAATGAGTTACTCCCGAGGCAAAGAGAACTACAGGATACCTGCCCCAAGCAACCCCCTCACTCTCAAGAGCACACAAATCCCACCTCTTCCCCAAGCCCCTCCGTCAGCCTTACCCCAAGGAGGATCTCGGAAGCTTGAGGAGCACCACACTTGCCTGTCCCGAGAGCCTGGGCTCCACTTTACTCTCTATATACTCAGTGTCATGCAGGAAGTGCCCTCCTCCTGTCTATGCAAATCTCTGGGCTCAGCACCACTTGGGACCATCCTTAGCAAATACTTCTTGTAAGTGGGTGCCAAGCCCTGAGTTTCCTTGTCTCGGAAGGGTTTGGTTTATTGCTTCCCTTCCTCCTCCTCCCTCCTGCTGCCTTCTGGGGCCTCCTACTCTCACGGGGGAAGGATGGAGCTCAGCAGCATCCCCTGGCTCGCAGGCAGCCTCCAGGGCAACAACCTGGTGGAGGGGAAGAGGGGAACGAGATGAGCTCCAAGGTCCCGTCCAACCCAACCCCTTCCATGCTTCCACGGAGCTCAGCTGAGGAAGGGTGTGAGTAGGGATGGGATGAGGATTCTCCGTGGAGGAATGGATGAAGGAGACCTCCTAAACGCTTCCCAACAGCAAGAGAAGCTCCAAGGTGCTTTACGTTTGGCCTATGTGCCTCACAAGCAGGCTACAAAGGGAGCGTGGTGTAACCTCGGAGTAGGCTCGGAGCAGCAAGGCTTGCTTTAAGACCACCTTGCTTGTGCTAGCAGCACCCCAAGGAGTAAACCTACCTTTCTACTACGGGTTGTAAAGGCACGAGGCCCCTCTGAAAGAGGACAGCTCAGGCTGTGCCATCCTCGTTGTGCTGCGTTCAAGGGGTAGTAGCTCAAACTACACCTACTCGTGAGGTGGAGGAGCTCAAACGATGGAGTAGCAGCCTGAAAGCCAGGCTTACGTCCTCCTTTGGCTCTATCTACCTGCTCGCCGTGCCCTAACGGCCATAAAATGAGCTTATTACTCACAGTTTACTCAGTCTTACCAGGAAGATGAGTGACACGAAGGTGTTCCTCTTCCTCTTCTTTATCTCCTGGTGGTTTCTGGTTCATGGATCAGCAGCAGCTTTCCCTTGGCCACCTCTAAGTCACCGGGCGACGAGGAACCAGGTCACTCCAAAGGCATCACGTAGCCTCAGAGGAGGCACAAAGGGCTTTTCACGTCACTTCCTTACTCCAAGGGAGTAGTTACAACCCCTCCTTGGCTCGTTGGGCTGCTGGCAACTGCACGGAGCCCGAACCCTCTTTTCCCTGCCCAACTTCCAGAGTTTTCCAATGGAATTCCATTCGTTTCTGCTGGGGAAAAGGGGGCAGAGGGATGGTTTGGCTGCTCTTTGGGCCCATGGAAGGGGTTTAGGTGCTCTAAAGGCAAAGGAAGGGAAGGGGACGAGGTCTTCTCGGTGCCAACCATCAGTTGTGGTCCTCACCAGCCCCGGAACAAGCACGTCCCTTCCCAAAAGAGCCAGGATTTCTGGGAATGTGCCAAAGGAACAACTCAAACCAAGCTTCCGATGGGTTTGGTGCACTCCATGGAGTAAGTTTGTGGTGCCCTTACTCCAACTCAAGCGCGTTGCCCAAGGTTACTCAAGGATGGTCTTGCTGAAGCTTTTACACGTGGTAGTAAGCTCCCAGCCTTGGTTCTCTCAGGTTACGTGTGAGGGGGTGACATGGAGCACCCGCAGCTCCAAGGTTGTGGTGCCACGGAGCTGTGTGGTGAAGGGATGGGATCCAGAAGGACCTGGACACGCTGGGGAGGTGGGACACTGAGGACCTCCTGGAGGTCAACCAGGCCAAGAGCAAGGGCCTTCAACCCCGAGCACCAACACATGGATGGAGTAACCCTGAGGAGAAAGACTTGGGAGGTGTTGGGTGAGGAGAAGCTCCCCATAAGCCATCTTTGAGGCCAGAAACCTGGAGAAGGGCTTTGGACAAGGGATTTAGGGATAGCACAAAGGGGACATGGAGATGGGAATACCGGGAAGAACTTCTTCCTCGGGAGGCTGATGGGACACTGCGATGGGGTGGATGGAGAAGCTGGGGCTGCCCCATCGCTGGCAGTGGTCCAGGCCAGGTTGGAGCAAGTGGAAGGTGGACCTAGATGAGCTTGAAGGTCCCTTCCAAGCTTGCTCCTCAAGCTTTGCCTTAAGCACCAGCACAAGTAGAGGCAGGAGGACTCAAGACACCACTTTGAAGCTCAGGCACCAGCTCAGCTTTGACCCAAGGGGAGCCAGTGGCCACCTTATTCCGTTCCCCAGCATTCCATAGGGATGAGCTCCACAGCTGAGTCTTTATCTTCTGCAGGAGAAGAAGCCCTCTTGGTGGCCCCCTTTCGCTTCCAGCCTTTGCAGACAGTGCTCTAAAGCCCTGAGGAGCAAAAAGAAAGACTTTACACCCAGGTTACGTCTTCAACCTTGAACACGACGGATTTACACGTAGTTTCCACCTCGGTGTGTGACCTGGTGTAGGCGAGAGGTTGTAAACTACATCCAGCTGCTACTTCGAAGGCTACGCCACTGCTTGGACCTGAACTCTTAGTAAGCCAGCTCAACTACAAGTGCTCACACAGAGAGTTGCTATGGAGTAGGGGCATCTGCTCCCCTTCCAGGCCTTTTCCTCCCTTGATCCTATGGGAAACGCTGCTGGAATGAGGATTTAAGCCTGGATTTCAACTTAGGTCCCAGAAGAACACCTCCACGTAGTAGATTTGCTCCGGTTTTGATGTCAAACCACGATGAATTTGGGTGTTCGGGCCAAAAAGTGGACGGAACCACTGAGGTTTGGGCTGAGAAAGTGGTTCCCGCTTTGCTCTTCCTCAACCTTAAGTATTTTACTCCCTTTTAACTCACCCGAACTCTGATTTCATGAGTTTTACTCCTTCCCTTCCTTGTAGTAGAGGTATTTTGCCCCTATATTGAAATGGAGGAGTTAGTAAAGCCCAGCTCTGTGCAGAAATACTCCCTCTATTGCCATGGATGGAGTATCTCTTGCTAGAGGTGGAGTATCTCTTGCTACAGGTGGAGATCTATTGCTAGAGGTGAAGTATCTGTTGCCAGTGGTGGAGTGTCTATTACTACAGAGTATCTATTGCCAGAGGTGGAGTATCTATTACTATAGATGAAGTATCTCTTGCTAGAGGTGGAGTATCTATTGCCAGAGGTGGAGTATCTATTACTATAGATGAAGTATCTCTTGCTAGAGGTGGAGTATCTATTGCCAGAGGTGGAGTATCTATTACTATAGATGAAGTATCTCTTGCTAGAGGTGGAGTATCTATTGCCAGAGGTGGAGTATCTATTACTATAGATGAAGTATCTCTTGCTAGAGGTGGAGTATCTATTGCCAGAGGTGGAGTATCTATTACTATAGATGAAGTATCTCTTGCTAGAGGTGGAGTATCTATTGCCAGAGGTGGAGTATCTATTACTATAGATGAAGTATCTCTTGCTAGAGGTGGAGTATCTATTGCCAGAGGTGGAGTATCTATTACTATAGATGAAGTATCTCTTGCTAGAGGTGGAGTATCTATTGCCAGAGGTGGAGTATCTATTACTATAGATGAAGTATCTCTTGCTAGAGGTGGAGTATCTATTGCCAGAGGTGGAGTATCTATTACTATAGATGAAGTATCTCTTGCTAGAGGTGGAGTATCTATTGCCAGAGGTGGAGTATCTATTACTATAGATGAAGTATCTCTTGCTAGAGGTGGAGTATCTATTGCCAGAGGTGGAGTATCTATTGCTACAGGTGGAGTATCTATTACTATGGATGGAGTAACTATTGCCACAGGTGGAGTAGCTATTGCTAGAAGTGAAGTATCTACTGCCACAGGTGGAGTATCTATTGCCACAGGTGGAGTAGTTATTGCTACAGGTGGCATATCTATTGCCAGAGGTGGAGTAGCTATTGCTACAGGTGAAGTACCTATTGCCAGAAGTGGAGTATCTATTACTACAGGTGAAGCACCTACTACTACAGATGGAGTATCTATTGCTAGAGGTGGAGATCTATTGCCAGAGGTGGAGTATCTATTACTATAGATGGAGCATCTATTGCTAGAGGTGAAGAATCTCTTGCTAGAGGTGGAGCATCTCTTGCTAGAGGTGGAGTATCTATTACTACAGGTGAAGTATCTACTGCCACAGGTGGAACATCCATTGCTACCGATGGAGTATCTATTGCTACAGACAGAGTACCTATTGCCACAGGTGGTGTATCTATTGCTACAGGTGGAGTATCTATTACTATGGATGGAGGAACTATTGGCCCCGGTGGAGTAGCTATTGCTACAGGAGGCGTATCTATTGCCAGAGGTGGAGTATCTATTGCTTGAGTGGAGTATCTATTGCCAGAGGAGGAGCATCCATTGCTACCAATGGAGTATCTACTGCTAGAGATGGAGTAAGTACTGCTAGAGATGGAGTATCTATTGCTAGAGATGGAGTAAAGACATTTAGTTGCTGAGTAGGTCTCTGCAGGTGTTTCTCTACTCCCAAATCCAGGTGGAATTCCTCACTTTTGGCTTCTTCCTTAGGGATTTCACATCACTTACTCAACTCTCACTAGTGAGAAGAGGAAAGCAATGAGTACTTACGTCTGGATGGAGTTAGCGAGTAGGGTTCTCTCAGGGCCACACAGTTGGGAATCAGACTCTCCTCCTCCAGGAAGCTTGGAAAGAGCCAAAGGAATCGGGAGTTAAGGGAAGGAAAAGCGGGATGGGAGAGGAAACATGGAATTCCCGGAGCAGGCAGCAGCGTTTGGGCATCCTCAGGTTGGGAAGGAGCAAGCAGAGGAGGTTACAACAGGCTTTATGGAGACTTCCTTGGAACAACCCCTCTGAGCAGCTTGCTCCAGAGCTTGGCTCTGGTGGACCCCAAACTATGTGTTGTAGAGCCCAAACTATGGGTTGTAGAGCCCAAACTACGTGTTGTAGAGCCCAAACCACGTGTTGTAGACCCCAAACTATGTGTTGCAGACCCCAAACCCTGGTTTCTAGACCCCAAACTATGTGTTGTAGACCCCAAACTACGGGTTGTAGACCCCAAACCCTGTGTTCTAGACCCGAAACCATGTGTTGCAGACCCTAAACCATGTGTTGCAGACCCCAAACCCTGTGTTCTAGACCCCAAACCCTGTGTTGCAGGCCCTGAACCACGAGTTGTAGACCCTAAACTACGTGTTGTAGACCCCAAACGATGTGTTCTAGACCCCAAACCCTGTGTTCTTGACCCCAAACTATGTGTTGCAGGCCCCAAACCATGTGTTGTAAACCCAAAAAGATGTGTTGTAGACCCCAAACTATGTGTTGTAAACCCCAAACTACGTGTTGCAGATCCCAAACTATGCATTGTAAACCCCAAACCACATGTTGTAGACCCCAAATCATGTGTTCTAGACCCCAAACCCTCTGTTCTAGACCCCAAACCCTGTGTTCTAGGCCCCAAACCATGTGTTGTAGACCCCAAACCATGTGTTGTAGGCCCCGAACCATGTGTTGTAGACCCCAAACCATGTGTTGTAGGCCCCGAACCACGTGTTGGAGGCCCCAAACCATGTGTTGTAGACCCCAAA
>NW_009922513.1:0-20085 GCF_000696875.1 Nestor notabilis
GTAATATATATATAAGTAATATATACTTACTGATTAGTTGAGGACTAAACAGACCCTGAAAGGAAAGATGTGCATGCTAAGAAGACTCACAAAATGCACTCTTTTAAAAGGAAGAATGGCTGTGTATGTCGGGATAAACTTGTTTATAATCCAAGTTTTCTACAAGATTGAGCACGCTACCTTATTTTCTCAGTTCTTCTATCAGAAAATTGGAAATAAGGCAACTAACTACCGTTCCCTTGTGTGCTTTGTTTTTAAATTAGAATCTAAGTGTGTTGAGAGGGCCACTGTTTTCTGCTATATTGCTTTTACAGTAGAAGAGTAAGACGGGTCTCTTTAGGGATCTTTAACCATTGCAATATAACAAATGGCAGACAACAGTAATATTTTGCTTAGCTTGGCTAGTTCTCTTCATGGTTCTGAGGAAAGTCTTTAGGATTCCCAAGGCCTGACTGATTCAGATGGACTGGTAAATGTAATAAAACTCCTCCACTATGACTTCAAGATCCATACAGGCAAGGCAAGGGCTGGTGCAGTAGCAGAGAGACAGCTCTGCTGAGCATGCCTGACTTGCCATGAGGTGTAGAGAGGCAACATGCACTAGGTCATGTGCAACAGCAGTAACTCCCCCCTTTCTTTCTCCCTCCCCACATCCCATGACTAAGACAATTTTCTGTATCTGTCTGCTGCTGGAAGGGTATGTTTTGACAACTCTTCAGTTCTGATTATAATTTGACTAGACACAGTGCATACAGGCATAAAGCCACATTGATGCTGGAGTTTGACAAGCCTTTTACTATTGGTTGACTTTTCCCCCACCCTGCATAATCCTTTGTGGTCTTTGTTTCTTTCTTAATGATGATTTATTTTACATGCTTTGGTACTATTTATATTTCCCCTTCTTGGTTCATTTCACAGCATTCACCTCTAACGAGCCAGTCAATACAGTACACTTTGATTTTTAAAAAGCTTTCAAAAAGCTTCCTCACCAAAGGTTTCTGAAGAAAATGCACACACGGGATAAGAGGGAAAGTCTTTTGAGGTATTAGTAGCTGGGAAAAGCTGAGGGGAAGGGAGAGAAAACAGTAAGAAGAAAAAAATAATTTTTGCAAAGACTGTTACTATGAAGATTTAGTGACATAAGCAGTCTACCTCAAGCTGTCACATTCTGTTCAACAGAGTTGTAAGGAATTTCAGGTTAACAAGAGTGTGAAAAGCTATGAATAAGAGTGTGAAAAGCTATGGACTATGAAGAGTTAAAGAAAGCCTTCATAAAGCAGCCTGACTAGGCAATAAAATGGAAGTTGAAATTTAATATTGGTAAGCATAAAGCAGTATCATTACGTGTATATTAAAGATGAATAAAACCGGAAGTGCTCCAGCATTACATCATGCTATTGATCAATCATTTTATGAAAATAATCAGGGTCAGGAGGCTTGGTGGAAAAGTTTCAATTTTGGCTGTTACAGATACATTCTGAAACTCTTTAGAGATCAACCTGTAATTGTAATCCTACTGGAATAATTGTGGCTGCCTTAATGGAAGACTTTATCCAAATTTGTTCTATGTTTTTTAAACTTTTGTCACTTTCTGTCCGATGATCAAGTCTGCATTCAACTTCTTGGCTTCCTGTTAAATTGGAAGGATATTTAAAGAAAAAAGTCTCTTACTGAAACCAGAAACTGGGGGGGCTGTTTCAGTTGGATAGAACAGCTGAGAAACTGATTTCTTAATTTCTTTCTGTAAAAGAGCTCCTTTAACAGGTGGTGACTAGCGGTGAACAGAGGTTGGCAGCTTTAGAACAGGTAGAAATAACTAACAGAGAAATTAAAATGTCCCAAAATTCACAACTAATTTGATGTACTTTCTTGATTTCTTTCTTCCTGTAATACTTCCAGAACTCTATGCATAGTCAGTAAAGATTGCTTATTTGAAATTGATGTGTACATTATACTTATGTAACAAGACACACCTCATCTTTGCGGTTAGCTATTTCTGCTGGTCATTTTTTGCACTGCATCTCAGATGAGTTTATTAGTAACTCAGAATTACTGCTGCAAAATCCTGTTTGTGTATATTGGGAATCCTATTATACAAGCACTGGTGGTATTAAGAGTAGAAAACCCCATGCTAATACAATTCCTTCTAATGGCTGTACTTTAATAGTGAATTGCAATGAATTCCAGCTGGATCAATTTCTTTAAACTCACTGTAATTCCTTCTGACCTAACTGATAATTGAATGTTCTTCCCCTCCCAAGCTTGCTAATGGATGAACATACAGAGAATGCTTTAGTGTAATGTGGACAAGAAAAACATTCATTATGCAGAATGAAGCCTATATCTCTTCTCTACTCAAAGTTACCCCACTGGTTCTCAGGCAGATTATTTGTGAATGAACAAGAGGTGAGGGTAAAAAAAGAGGGCCCAGGAAAGCTTTAGGTAACATATAACCAGCGTAAGTAAACTGCTTATGTATTTAAAATAGGAGATGTTAATCTTTCTGAGTGACTGTATAGGTTTAAAAGAGAATGCATTATAGTACTGTTTCAAAGTGAGTCAGACTTTAAGCTTTGTAATCAGTGCTTTCTTAGGCACTTTCCAGGGTCATAGTGTTCTAAGGATGAAACTTCAGTGTTATTTTCAATTAACTTTTTAACAAACTTTCTTTATAATTTAGTTTTAATAACTGTACATTTTGGGAACTTTTTACTGTTCCCATGTCAAAACAGGTATCAACCATAATGGAAAGCCTGTTTATGTACTGATTTTTTGCTGCAGACATAATTCTGAGTGAAACTAAGTGAGGGACGGAAAGGAGAGGAAAAACAACTGGAAGTTTTATACAGATTGGAGGTGATCCGTGTCCATATAGGGCTTACATCTTTGCCAATCAGATCCTCTTGGTTTTCCACAATCCCCCAGGGAGCTATACCGATGGTGCAGATCTTCCCTCTAGATTTTGAGGCATGATCTTTCAGTGCATCTCCAACATGCCGAATGACTCCTGGGGAAGAAACAGCATAAAATGAGAATCCATAATTACGTCCTTTTTGTTCGTTATGGTATGGATTTAGTACAGAATTCTTGGAAACACCTATGCATATACTTATAATTAAGGAAAGCTATGAATATAGTCCTGTTGATTACTATTACTGTAATATTGTAAGTCTATTTTATCTGATCTAAAAAATATTAAAAGAAGTAGCAAGAAAAAATTACACAGCTCTAGAAACAGGAATGGAAATGTTGACAGCTGATTGTAACTTGTTTATCTGTTCTTGTCTTTACAAACATATATGCACACGTAAGCACTTGCATCCTTCCCAAGCACGGAAAGAAGAGCAAGAATTATACTCTCCATCTCCCAGCAAAAAAAAATTATGGCATATAAATGTTCCCTTCTGTCTGAATAAGGGATGAAAATGTAAAAACATCAATACACTACTCTGTGGTGAGCCATTCTACCATTCTTTCCAAACAAACAAACTCAGTCACCTGACATAGCTTCCAGTAGAGTATTAGAAGCCCCCTGAGGATCAGTGAGAAAACAAAAATTAGCACAGAAAGAATGACTGTGCCAGCTCTTTTCCAAGTGCTTTCTGATAATGCTCCTTGTATGCTTTAGGTCAGCTTTGTCTGTTTCAGTGGTATCTCAAGTGCCATTCCCACTTCCTTTTCAGAAAAAATACTTTTTTTTTTACCTGTGTATCAATAACTATTCTTGTGATGTGGCTGCACTGAAGCAGACTTGTGGATTGGCTGTGGATGTTATCTGTAACTCAGTTCTGTGCTTCTTCTTTGGAGTTCACACTTTCAAGATGACTGGATTGGAATTACAACAGTCACACAATAGATGTGATTTTAGCTGTAGTTTTTCTGCATTGTAAATGAACAATGTAAGAAAAAACTCCACAACCTAACCTTTAAGTCCAGGAGGCTAATTTCCTTCTTGTGGTGGAAAAGTTAAAAAACCAACAATCAAACCTGTACCTGCAATCAAGTATGAATTAATCTATGATCCAGCAACCCAAAAGATTCAAAGCAGAAAATCTCTCTTGACTGCAAAATATTCTGCAGCTTAGAACAATCAGCTTTCTGCCTCACATGAATATTCAGAACTATTTGTTTAAGTTACTAAACAGTCATGGTTATACCCAGGTATGCACCATTCCTGTCACATCACTGATTCTCAGTCCAACAGCAGTATTTCAGAATTTTTTGATTATACTTTTCCTTAAGAGAAATCTGATCCAAAAATTCATCATCAACAGAAAAGACTGTACTCAGAAATTCTGAATTTGTGCAATTTCATACAGAGACAAAACAATTTTCACCCCCACAGTTTGAAAACCTAGCCCCAGAGCAATAAACTGCTATGCTCCAGAAATCAAAACCAGCAGTGAGATGTAACTAGTGCTGCAGAAATGCTTCTGGAACTATATGTTTTTAAAATGACACTCAGCAACTTGATCTTTATTGTTTTATTTAGGTAATTTTTGGTTACACAAAAAAAAAAATCCTTTTCAACAGTAATTATGTGGACTTCCCTGGTTCATTTTTATTGTTTTGTCATTTGCAACTATGATGATTTGAGAAATGGTATGAAGCAGCCATGCATTTGCTAAATGCATATGTTACAGTCAGCCCTTGTTTACAAAATTTCCGTAGTTTGATTTCTACAGTTCCTGTAGAAATCCACTGCAATAAGTGTACAGTATCTACAGTTTTCTAATCTACTTTTAACTTAAAATTTATATGTCTTTGCCATCTTTACTACATTACTATGCTAACTAACAACTATTAACATCACAGTATACAGGTCAACATTTAACCTGATTTTCTTCCTTGTTCTGCAGAGATGTGAGGTTTATGTGACACTTCAGAAGCTATGCCTTTTTTCTGCTATTTATATTGGTACTGTAATAAAACTGAATATAGTTTTGTTGTGGTTTAAGCCCAGCTAGTAAATCAGAACAACGCAGCTCACTCCACCTTTCTTCCTCCCACCCACCATGCCCGGCAGGATGGGGAGGAGAATCAAAAGAATGTAACTTCACCGGCTTGAGATAAGAGCAGTCCAGTAACTAAGGTATAATACAAACCACTGCTGCTACCACCAATAATAATAATGATAAGGGAAATAACTAGGGGAGAGAATATAAAACTAAAAAGGAAAGGGAAAAATACCCACAATAAACAGAAGTGATACACAATACAGTTGCTCACCACCTGCCTACTGATACCCAGCCTGATCAGAGCAGTGATCTGAGCCTTCCAGGTAACTCCTCCCAGTTTATATGCTGGGCGTGATGTGCTATGGTATGGAATGTGTCCTGTCTCTGCTTCCTCCTGGCTTCCTGTGCTCCTCCTCACTGGCAGAGCATGAGACTGAAAAGTCCTTGACCAGGGTAAGTGCTACTGAGCAACAACTAAAACATCTGTGTGTTATCGGCATTGTTCCCAGACTGAAGTCAAAACACAGCACTGCACCAGCTACTAGGAAGGAGAAAAACAACTGTTACAGCTGAACCCAGGACAAGTTTTAAATTTTATGTGCTCTGGAAACTAAAAAGCCCAAGACTCCTATTAAGCATTCATATTCAAGTATGTAGGACCTGATCTAAAATGCACTAAATTTAATGCCTGATAGAGTGATTACAATATTTTCCATAGCCAATAAAAAGATACAGTCTGTGGGATTAATAAATTACTAAATTATAGCTTTGTTACTGCAGCAAATGAGAATGACACAAGAATCTACAGGTACCTGTCCTAGCTCAAAACTTTTTGCATTTATCTCTATCAAAGATAAATGTTTGACTTTCCCCTGAATCTCTCTTCCTTTCTGCCTCCTTCAGGGAGGGTAACTGAGAAGCCACTGCTCAATATTTTCTATCTGGGGAACCACATTTTGCTGCTTATTCCCAAAACCTTCATGCTTTCTCCCAGAAGAGCTGGGCCAGCTGCTATCTTGGGTCATTAGGACACCCATCTGAGATGTTACAGATGTTGTTTGAGTACAAATGTCAAAGTTACTGTTCTTGTTGCATGGGCAATAGAAAAAGAAAATAGACCAAGCCGTCTACAAGAAAGGAAAAAAAAAGTGATACTTATTCGCAATAAAATTTGCTACCACATCCACAAAACAGAGTCTTTCTTCCTTTCATGTTTCAGATCATCTTGTAAGATAAAATAAAGGTCTTTTCTGGATAAATGTTTTCCATTTTATGTAATAAGAGTTCAACTTCAGTTTCTAATTAGTAGTTACTCCCTGTAGCTTACTGTTATAGAGTCTTCACTGGCAATACACCAATATAATTGTCTTACAGGAGGCTTTATTTTCAGCCCCCCAGTGTGTTTTTCATGCTTTAGCAAACCTTTTATTCTCTGGCAGCTCTCAGGCTGGTATGAACTTGACATTTTTCTTGTTTGCACATAGTACAGCCAACACTAATAAAATAAAACACAGAATGGCTTCTTAATCTCATCAGCCCTAATTTTTTTCTGTGATGAACTCCTAGAAGCCACTGTGCTTTCATTTCAATGTTTCTGTTACCTGTGTTTACTCCTCCAGTGAATATCCATGCTCCAGTTGTCATCGCAGCCTTAATGAGGCCTTTTCCAAAGACTTGCTTGAGTTTTGGCTGAAGTTCAAAATTCTGAAGGCCCCCATGCACAGAGATGAGAAGTTTAGGGAGCTCAAGCTGCCACTCTTTGGTCATCAGATGCAGAAGAAGGTCAGGTTTTGTGTCAAAAGACACACGTACATACTGCAGGAATAAGGGCAGTCATGAAAAAAAAAAAGAAAGATTGGTTATACATATGATGTATGCGAATGGATCACTGAAAAAAGGCAATCTATATGACAGATGCACTAACTAAATGCTAACTTGATTTTTCAAAAGTTATGAAACTAGACAACTAGGAATAATGGAATACCTGCAATTCATATTCTGGACAGTTTTTCTTTATTTAGTCATTGATTGTGCTTAGCAATGCTTGAAAAATGTCTTTAATTTATGGATGTAAAAGCTGGAGCAAAGACTTAAGTGGTCTGCCAAAGATGACCTAGGTAGTCAAGAGTCACAACAGAGCATTCACTTTTATCTTATTTTCAAATTAACAAAGTCAAACTCTCCAAAGGTAGGAATTAACAGAAACAAACTTGGTTGTTCAAGCACAGGTCAGTTTAAACTGAGCAAGACTTCTAAACAGGTACTTGTCAGATGAATGACTTACAGAGTGATTTGTATAGGTTCATGAATTTGCCTAACAAGGTACAGGACCAGAAAGTGCTTTGGAACACATTTACACATTTGCAGCTCTTGGATTTTCTGTGTACATCTGTAGCATTTTCCCCAAGGTAGATCATGCTCATCTGTGTGATCTCAAAGAACAATTGTCGTCAAAATTTCTACATGATTAGCATGTCACATATATATACCTGTCTCTTCCTGACAAGTCTTTCTATTTGGGCTCTTTCTCTTGCTATTCCTATTGCTGTTGTATGGTTTCACAAAGCCTGTGACACAACAGATGATACTTTTTCGAATTCTAGTTACATATCAGATATGGGCCATAAGAGGATAAAATTCTCTCTATAGCTGTAAGATCTGGAAGGACCCTTTTAACTGAACAAAATAGGTTACAGAAAGCCACTCATCTGTCAAGCTTCTGATTGAAGCAATGCATATAGAGTTATTTCAGAAGTCCTTCCCTTGATGAGTTGTCAGCACAGCCACCAGGCAGATAAAGGCAACTTTCCTTTCAGTCAGATGAATCCCTAGTTCTAGCTTAATTATTGTAACATGCCAGGTAGTTTAATATCCACATATATTATGTAATCGTTTTCTCCTTTTTTAACATCTAATCAGTATTTATTTATTGCTAAATGATTGCTCTTTTTTAGTAAATTATATGACGGTCAAGTGGACTTCTTTCTAGATGAATGAGAATTAAGGACTTGACTTTTCCAGAAGAAATTGCTGATAGGGTTCTTCGCAAGAATGGGTTGTTAACAGCTGTTCTTAACATTTCTGGAAGCAGAAGACTGTTTGGACAAATAGTCACAGAGAAGCAAGGGGGGCACAGCCAGACTGAAAGCTGAGCAAGAACTTGGGAATGCACATTCAAGCCAGTGCATCAGTAATGTTCTCTGCAGCAGCCAGGCAACTTCATAAGAACTAATGGACAAAGCACATACAATATTCAGGTCTGGCAAGAGCATACTGTACCCTTAAGTTGTATATACATGAACCGTATTCTCAGTAGTTACTCATTCGATTTTCTGTGTGGGAGTTGAGAAAAATCTTGCATGGCACCTGATCCCACTGACCAGATGGTGAAGCTAACAATTTTGATTAGGATTTGAGGGCTGTCAAAGTTCTAACACATTAGCGGAGTGGTCCGGAGACTGATTCTTACCCATTTTGCCCTGCCCTTAGGAAAAGCTGAGGTTGCAAAGGGCTATCCCTTGTTACCACTTCAAGCATTAATAGATAGACAGTACCCTTCAGGGGGCCTACATGAAACCTTTGCTGGTCAAACTATGTGGTTTACGCTTCGGGATCACTGGTAACTTACTCTGTTTTATAGTGAAGACAGACTAGGAATTTTAAGAAGATAATTAAAGTGAAATCATATTAATAATGGCCATACAAATTTGCTGAAAACAGAGGCTACTGCACCATCCAGGATGGTATCAAGATAAAGGCACAAATTGCATCAGATGTGTATTATCTAATCCAGCCAGTGACTGGTTTTCTTTGATTCATTAGCAGTGTTTTATATCCCAGAATGTGTGACTTCCCTGACCCTACCTTCTTAAGCCTATGTATTAATTTTATTATCTACTAAGATGTCTGGATTTCGATAACTAAAATCTATATAGCAAATCACAAAGAAGAACAATTTTCTTACATGAATTTGAAATGTAGCCATCTTTAATTGCAAACAACTGCTTGTTCTTTATACGGCAGGCAAAACCCTCTATGCTTACAAGAATTTATTTTACTTTATAAAGAGTAAATTCAAGCAAAAATAAATCTAAGAGGTTTTTTCATGGAAATTGAAATTTAAATCATCATGGATAAACCTCACTGTTTTAGAAGGGAAATGGCATCAAATGTGATTTTCCTCCTGTGCACAGACTCAATTTTTTGACTGTCTAATCCATTTTTTGCTCTTACAGAGCCTATTTTCAGTTTGGTATGCCTGGGGTGACTCTTTTGCTATTACTTAATATCTTAACCAGTAAGTACAAAAGAATTCTTCTGTCATCACTTTCAAAGTATGCTTTAAATTACGAATAAACACTTCTAACACCAGTTTTGTCCATATTAAAAATTCTTTTTCAATCTTGAAGCAGAATATCCAGCCTTTTCAGTTTTCAGTTTAGAATATTGAGTATTTCTGTGGTACCTGATTTCTTTTGCTATAGACTCCAGAGGCAGATTTAATATGTAAATGTAAACCTAAGCTAAACCACAGCTCTGTTATCCTGAAATTCCATGCCAAGTGTATTTGTCAGCTGTAGAAATGATCAGTTCTAATAACAAATAATTCAATCCCTTCTTTATGGGAGTGGTGCATGGCTAGGATGCAAGACTTTAGTTGTTATATGTCAGCAGAGCAGGGCATGATAGGAAGCAAAAATACCGCTTCAACCACAAAACTTATGGACTGATCTGACACCTCAGGATAATGCTCTGAAATGATAAATCATCATGTTCTAGCTGTCATGCCCATTTGATCCCTAAACAGAAGTAGACAGCAAGGGCGCTGATGCCAATAGTTGTTTTACTTTTTTTTACTGGTTTTCTAAAACATAACTGTGCCCATCACCAGCCAAACAGCCAGATGCTTGCAAGCTGGATTCCCGTACCCTAGGGCAAAAGTCAAAGTTCCTGAGTGGCAAGTAGAATGTACTGTTACTCAGGCACAGCTGTCTCATTAAAGTACATGGTGAATGACCGCAGATGACAGTATCAGTGAATAAAATAGAAAAGATTCAGAATTTTATTGTATTTCTTCAAAGAAAGTATCTTCACAGAACATTTTGTGATCTGCAGTCTAAGGTTGCTCCATTGTTTCTCTCTGAAGCATGCAGGTGCTGGGTGGCTATTTCACCTACCTTAATTAAGATTCCATCACTGCAGACTCTTCTTCAAGCTAAAGATTGATTCCCTCAAAGTATGACCTTCACATAAAAAATAGCCCTCATGTAATTCTCACAGAATTCAGGAGAAAAACTGTCATCTAGACTGAAATTCAACTGGTTCCTTTCCCCTTTTTCTCCATGTAGAACACCATCTTTAAAATTCCATAAATGTTCTTTAGTGTTAATTTACTATAAGAAAAACAATGTTTGCTGCCTTTCTCATGGTTCAAGCAAGTTACAGGAATGCTTCTTTTTTATTTCAAAAGCCCTGATGGATTTTAAGCTCATTTTTACAGTTTTGACAACAATGAATTTTTTTTTAAAGCAGAAAAAGCAGAAATATACCTTTTATATGGCTGATTTCTAAATATCCTTAATAAATAATAAAGTTATGAGGATCTGTATATTAGAAAGTCTAAGAAACTTTTTATGTACAATGGAATTCTACTGATGTTCATTCATGTTTCCATGTACCATAAAAAAGCTTAAGCTTCTAATACTGAATTTTATTTCTTCTACAGCTGCAAATTTGTAAATGCAAACAGAAAAACTGTTAAATGTTTCTGAAACATTAATGGGATGAGCCTCTTTTAAAGAAAATAGGCACTTGACAGAGATTTAAAACCGAATGTTGTTGCTGGATCATCTGTGGTTAGATGAAGACTTGTTTACCTATGTTATCTGATGTCAGCTATATAGTTCTATATAATCTGCTGCATTCTCAGCTATTCACATTATTGATTTAAGTAGCTTAGTGCTGCCCCACTGAAGATACTTTAACAAATTTAACAAGTGGTATTAGCAAAATTCATGCTGTTTGAGAATTTTTGTTTTATGTGGCTGTGAGAAGGAAGTTAATGGCACAGTCAGTTCTATCAGCAATACGTAAACCTACATTGTCTTTTCTGGTTTGGTCCAAATCCACATGTTCTATTATAATTTCAGTATAATTTTCATTTTCACAGCAAAAATACCGTTGTTAATTGTCTGGTGGCAACTGATACAATATTCTATCACTGTATTTGTAGCTTGCAAATATACATACAAAGTATACATATTATCAAATTTGTACATATATTATTAAAATCAAATTCTGTTACTTCCAAAGGAAGAAACAATTATCTGTCAGTCTTACACACATTAATCTTATTAACTACCAGGTTCCCAATTATAAAACTGCATTTTTCATTAATAAATCCCATCTAATTCCTTATAACCTGATTCAGAAAAATTACCAATTCTGCTGTAAGCACAGACCAAGATAATACTACTCAGTTCTGCGTTTGCATTTCTTAATAATTTTCATGTGTGGGCATGCAATTCAGTAAATAAATTAAGGAATAGTAAATAAATTAAGGAATAATAAATAAATTAAGGAATGGGTGGTGAATTTTATGCCAAATTCTTCCCCTGTAGATTTTCTTGAAGTAGGTCAGCTTACAAAATCTTGCTGTTTTTACAGTTATTTCATTAGCCTATAGGCACAATATTAACCTACCATGACTGTCTGCAAAAATCAGCTTCTATGCTATAGTGATATTTGATATCCAATAGTAAGAAATAACTAAGCAGCATATTTTTAGAAAATACACGTCCATGTATCATGCTTCCTTGCTTCTCTGCTTTTGAGTTTGAAAATATACTGTCTGAAAAAGAATGTTCCCAAGATTTATTATGTACTTGTTCCTTTTTCCAAGCCTTATTTTTCAAGATAATTTAAAAGCTCATTTTTCCCTTCTCTGCTGGCAAAATTGGTTGGTTGCTTTGACTGAGAAAACTATTGCCTTTCACAGAAAGCTTTTGATTTGGTAAGTTGTATTTATTGTGGGAAGGACCTTGTACCCAGCAAATTCAGAGATAGGAGATTCATTCTTTCAACTGATAAAACTACAACAAGTAGTTAGGCAGCTCGTTGACTATAATCTACCCTAAAATAATGTTTGGGCTGGAAATATGACCACAAGGACACCTTCATACTGTTTTCAGTAACAAATACACCATAGTATAAAAAGCTCTATATTTTGCTTCCATTTGAAAAAAAATGCACAATTACTAGTTATGCAAAACTCCTTATTTGTGTTTTTATCAAATAAGAGAATCTTTTCTCATTGGTACTGCCCAAGCAGGACAGCACTTAAAGAGATATTTAGTGAATTGTTTAATTTGAAGCACTTTTACCACCAGAGGGATGACTGAATTTCTGGAGCTTTTAAAGACTTATTCAATTAACAAAGAATTTGGTTGTTCTCATGTTTCAGGTGGAATTTAACAACTAAGAATAGATGGCAGAAGCAACTGTCTTCGTGATTCTAGCACTGTCAAAATAAACCCAGGATTTTTCCAGCAATAAATGTTTCATCTGTATTGATCTCTAAGTTTCAGATTTTTAACCACTTTTTGTTTTCTTTTTTTCTGAATTCTTCATGGTTTCATCCCTGACTGCACTCTGTGACGAGATTTTTTTTTCCTTCATGTGACTTCCAATTTCATCTCCACAGTTTCACTCCAACTATATTTTTTTTTGAGCACACAGCATATACCTTGGAGCATCTCCTGTTCTCTTATGCCACTGTGCTAGGATCCCAATAAAGACCAGAAATCCTCAAGAGAAATTGATATCAACAGCTTCCCTAAACCCTTCATCATTTCTTGGCTGCCTAAGACTACATTAGTCTGGGAAGAACCGTTTATTGCTTTATAATGATCTCAAACACAACTCAAAAAGCTCTAGTGATTACCCTTTCTCATAAAGACTGATTTAATGCAAAATATCCATATATGATTAATAGCATTATGACTACTACATCTCTGAATATTCCTCAGTTTTGGTGAAATGAGTCTGTTTTGTTCCTACTCCTTGTGGATATCAAAAAGAAGTGGGAATGGTTTGGTTCATTTTAGTGCTGAGGGAGGTGCCAATTTATTCACACTAAGCAAATGTTATTTACTGAATTAGAGTCTCTCTCTAGCAATGGCTTTGCAGATTTTTAGATGATTGGTTAGCAACTGAACATAAGGTGCCTGTGATACTCTCAGAGAAATGACCTAATTTTCTATTTCTTGGTGCAAAAGTGTTTTCTGGTTTCTATCAAAACAAGCCTTCCATCTGGGTGAACAGAACTGTCCATTAAAGTAATCATTCCATCTGCAGCACTGATGTAGCCATCCGTGAAAAACATCTGGCTCTTGCTAGCATAATACCTGAGTTTTGGATTATTTCTAATCCATCTATTACCATGAGAGATATGAGAGACCTGTTGGGAAGGATTCAGGCAAAGAAGATGGTACTGAGTTGCTGGGCAGGTTATTCTGTGCAGCACCCAGAGGTTCTGTTTCTTCCTTCACTGATGACCAAACCAGTGGCTTGGCCAACAGTCTACTAGGTATGCACTCATCTTTCATTCCCTAAGTCCCAGGTTCTGCAGTTTAGATAAAGTCAGAGAGATTCTTTATTTCATGTAATGCCGCACAGAAGAAATACATGCATGGGTTAGTGTGGGTGCTGGAAACATCTCTCCACCTTAGTGAAGCAATGCCTTCAGATTAGTATACTTCTGTACAGCTCTGTAGCATTATATTATGATTATGTGACTTGCCTAAGGAAATCTGTGGCAGAATAGTGATTTCCTAGTTCCTAGACACTTATTGGGCCTCTTATTTCATTGAAAGATGAACCAGTAAGTCTAGCTGGTCTATCCTCCAACATATGTCTGGAGGAATATTAAAATTAATCTGGTATGTTTCAAATTTATCAGCCTTGCAGACACAGCCAGCAATGGGAAACCAGAGCTGAATTCTAAAATTATTCAGAAAAAGAGGGAAAGCTAACCATTGGAAGAAAATAGAGATAGCAGCACATCAGCATGTCTTCAGTCTTCATAAAGGTAGTCCCTCTTATGCTGCACTCCAGCTTTTACAGTTAATTCCGTTCAGCAATTCTTTGGCACATGATACATAAAAACATATGTTACCATCTTACACTAAATAATATTTTAAAATGAAGTTAAGAAAGAATGCTGTTTATTCTTTGTGAATGCCTTTTTGAGCTAATAGCATTATTTAAGAGAAAAACATGGTTACCATGGCTTTATTGGAGTGGCCTCCTCCTTGGAACTCAATGGTTCCAAAAGCGTCCGTCGGGCTGAGCTGCGTGTGCTTGCTGATGGACCACTTCTCTGACTGGATGTCATTGCGAGTAAGCCTGCTCTCATTTTTCTCATTCTGAATTACAGAGATGCTTGGAGTCAGTCCAACATGTTGACCTATTAGACGCCCACAGCAACACCTATGACATTAACCAAACAGAAAACTTCAGTCACGTGCATGTATAAACTGAACAGGGAAACAATCTTAAATGGCCTACCAATCTTTAAAAAAAAGCCAAAACCTTTTCAACTCTGCTGACCAGTTTCCTGCTATATGAACTCACTTCTTCTGGAAGAACATACTACCTTTTCTTTCAATGATCTTGGTTACTTTGGACTTTCCCTTATTTCAATAAGATCATGTTCTGTTCTAAATATGCACAAATTGAAGGTAACACTTTCTACTGTCTTCAGCTGACATAAGGCCAAATAAACAGGTTTTGCATGGAGTTGCATTTTAAATTGGTAGTTCCCTGCAATTATTTTCTTTTGACAGTATTGACTGTCATGCATCCAATTTAGGTAAATATTCAAGACACTGTATATTGAACTAAGAAGATAAGGATATCAAACATAGATACTGATCCACCTTTGATTTTCCTTTTTTTTTAATTTAGAATGAAATAAGTTTTGAACTGACACTATTGTGTCTCTACGAATCCATCACTCCAGATGTAATTCCATCATCTTTTGACCAAATAAGTCGTTCCAAACTATTTATCTTCATATACATGCATATGCACACGTATATATAGGCATTTTCTTGCAAATTACTTTCATTTTTCATACAAGTAGAATGCAGTTACCTATGGGGGTCTTTGGTGCTGGGTATGATATGAACACATTCTCTCTTGTAAAATGCTCTTTCTATCCATGATTTCTGTGCCTAAAAAAAAAGGAAAACACCATGAGCAATGTTTGCTTATTAAACACATCTCCTAGTACAATTGAAGAGAATCTTCAAACATAAAAGAAAATTTCACTGACTTTGCAGATATGCAGTACACATTCTGTACAGAGCAAACATTTTCCATTAGAACTGCAGTTCCCTTCTACAGTTAAGCACCCAAAAAAACCTCTTAAGATTGTTTTTATATTCACTAGCCAGATGACTTTGATGCGTGCTGTCATCCATATTCTCATAGCAGGAATCACTGGAGAAGAACTGATTCCAATTGCAAAGCTTTCTGCATGATAGAGAAAAAACACACCTATTCGCTGAAAATAGTTAAACAAATCTATTTCCATTCTAGTGATACAACTAAGTCAATTCTAATTTAAAAAAAAAAGAATAACCCTAGAAACTAGAAAATAAATATCTCACAATAAAACTTTTAATACCATAATACCAAAGAACTGAGAGTGCTGTTTAACATGGAGCCAGAACCAGCTGATGTAACCTCTAAAACTGAGTTCAGTGAAGCTACACTCCATATCTTCCCCCACATATTCGCAGAAAATTAAGTAATTTTTCTCAACATAGTCTTGATTTTCAGTTACACAAGAGACTATTTTTAAAAGAAAGATGGGTAGGAAGGAAAGTAAAAAAAAATCTCAAAACAACAAAAGAGACTTTCAGAGTTCTGAATTCTTTTTAATTATCTAGATAGTTCTCACTCCATAAAAATGAATTCTGGCAAGCTCTCTAAAAGATTTCTCCAGATAGAATTAACTTATTTCATTTAATAAGAATATGAGCTGAAACTTCCATTTAAAAATTCATTTCAAACAGGTAAATTTTAGAGAATGTATTTACATAATAAAATTACCTGTTTAATTGCACAGCATAAACAGAACTATAAAATATGAACTATGACAAAGTTATCTGAAAGATAAGTAACGTGAAATGAGCTTTAGGTAATTGAAAGGAAACCTGAGCATCTTGCCTCAGAAAATATGAAAATGTCTTTATGACATTGCCTAACTAATGTTACCTTTTCCCATGTAAGGTTAGATAGTAACCTATTTATTACCTTTACTAACTAAAGTTACCTTACTAAGTATCTGGTGTTACCGTGTCAAATTAATCTCCATCCTCTTTTTCATGTTTAAACCCAGAAACCTAGTACAAATTGAGAAACGCCATAATAAGAATTTCTAGCTACATTCATTATTTATCACTCTCAGTACATAAAAAATATTCTATTACCTTTTTCATTGAACATAATCCCTTACTGGATCTAGTGGTCACTCCTGTAACATAATAATATTTTATCTTTGCTCTACTTGTATTTTTATTCGAAATAGTTGCTAGACTTCATGTTTTGTAGGAATGGCAGACACCCTACCATGACTTTTACAGTCAGGAAAAAAAATAGATATTAAAAACATTAAATAGAACTGCATCTGATTCTTTCTTCATTACTGCTGCAAACAGAAAATTATTTATAGAATACGGGGCAAGGTTTGTTTCATGTTTAAGCAAAAACCAGTTAATTAATAATTCTGAAAAATCTAAAAAAGTTTCACTTTATGTAGGGGCGATTATCTTGAAGTTCTAATTTATAACAACTTCTAGATGCTTACGTGCTTATGGTGCAGGCAATAATCATCATCAATCATCATCTTTACAATATTTTATATTATGCTGTCAAATAACCCTAGAATTCTAGTGTATCATCTAGTAATTGGCCAATTTAGTAGTCTTTTCAGGCAAAGAAAGGCTTTTTATAGACTTTCTAGAACTCCCAAGGCATCCAGAGTGAACTTGATGAACTTCATTTGACCCTCTTATGCAGACTTTTTGAAGCTGAACTACATGAGGAAAATTAGGCTTTTTCTTTTTGTTGACTGTGTAGAGAAAGAAAGGAAGTTACAACTATTCTGGTATTGCAGTGTTAACATTTGAAATAACATACTTCACTATGCACCATACACTCTTGAAATTTCTCCTCCTCAAGCTCCCAGAGTATATAAGCTTTCTTTATCACCTTAAGAACACACACTGATAAGAAGCAGCAGATTTATAGATATCCTGTGGTGTGTATATATATACATATATATATATAAACCATATATATATACACAGTAACTTTTTGACAAAAAAGGAACACTTATAGAATAATGCCAGTTTTATCTGCATGCTTGTTTAACACTAAACACATGCCTGAAACATCCTTTATCTTCTCTAGGAAACATGAAAAGTTTTTAGAATACAACTTTTCTTCAGAATATCCAAAATCAGCTCCTACTGCAAAGCTTACATAGCATATGATCATCATTTATGTTGCCAAGACTCCCTAAAAATATCCTTTATTAAATTCCATAAATTTTGCATACTTTTTTGCAGTTAATTTACTTTGATGAATTTAGTTACTACATAGACCTAATATATCTTTCCTAAAGATGGCCAGTAATTCAATTTCTCTAAGCTTCAAGATCCATTACAAAAAGGTGCCATAACAGGTACTTCACTAAAATGTTTTTTCTTTAGGTATACAAGCATGTTTTCAAAACCCAAGAAACTGACATTTAAAATTTGTTTTCCTACTCTTTTTGATACTGTCTTTGCAAGTAGAAAAGAAACCCAGGTATGTTAAATACAATATTTTGCATTTGAATTTTCATCATACTTTTTCAAATGTAATATTGCAAAAATAATAGCCTGATTTAAAAAGACCTTTGTCCACATCAGGAAAAAAGATCTTCCAGCTTTTATATCTCAAAAAATATACTCTCCCACTTAACAGAATCATAATGCCAAAATACATGATTTACTCATTTCATAATTCCTTTCCCTTCCAAACTAAAAAGAAAGCATCTGGTTTCACTGCCCAATGCCAGTTATCTTTCTGTGACAGAGACAATTTGCAATGAAAGTCCAGAGGTATAGAAATTATGTTACTTGTCCTAGAGTCTTCATAACAAAATTAGAATAACTTGTGGAAATCAACACATTCAAGACAAAACAGTCTGCATTAAACTCTTGTTTATAATGTGTATTAATAAAGTAGTAAAAAGTTTAGGAATGTATAGGAAAGTTTTTAAGAACAGTGGAGCAAGAAGCTTATCTTGTCTTTCTCTTATTTCATATAAACTCCTTTAGCATTAATTCATAAAACAATGTAAATCCCACAATGAATTCCTAAAGTAAATGCCATACTTATACTAGGATTTAGTTTACTTAGATCTATAGGTTAAGTCTCTCTCTTTACTAATGTAGCTGCAAAATCCCACCAAGAACATTTTTCTCCCTCTTCTTTACCTGAGCATCAAACTTGGTGTTTAAGTCTGTCCTGGAGCAAACTCTGCTGTCCACATTTCCCTGTTGCTGGTCATTGCTAATAACACATTTGTGACCGCCCCCTGAACAAAGCGCTCAGTCCATCCGCAGCACGGAGATGTGAGAGAGACCAAAGCTCTTGTGCCCATTAGCTGCTTGGAATGTGCTGCTGTGGGATTAGCCTCATTAAGGGTTCAGTGGATGCTTACCCGCAGCCCCACAACATCGTTTGGTTTGAACATTTAATCTGATGCCAAAAGAAAAACAAATTCTCTGAGAGCTTGGATTTAACTGGCAGAAGTCCTGATGGGCTTTTCCCCACCCCCACCCCCCCACCCCCCTTCTTTCCCTCTTAGAGAACGAGCTTGTGAAAGTGTGATAAGGTGCTCTGAGTTCTTAAATTCAATCCAGGAAAACAAATCTTTCAAAAGAAACAGTGTACTAAGCTGGAAAGAACCTGAGCACACAAGAGAGGTTGCTAATCTCCAAAGAATGAAATCAGTGTGTTTATTGGGTAACTGCAAGAAATCTATACACAGTTGAAATATATTGCAATTAATCAACATGGCATTTTTCCAGAGAAGCTGGGGTTTCTTCTTGTTTCTCAACACAGTTGCTGTACTGTAGTGAATGTAATTTTTCAGACAGTCATAAGCATAAATCTTTGTCTTTCAGAGACAAGCAACTGCACTGTTTTCAGCTTAACTGGAAGTTAGTAACTTGAAAAGCAACTTGAATGCTTACAAATTTGGAGACTACTTCTTTACTGTTCCATTTTGATATCAACACTGAAGAACAACCTTCCCTATAAACAAAACTTAAAATTTTTTAGTACACAGCAAATATATGTGTTCAAATACTTACTTCAGGAGTTTTCCAAATATAAAATATTTTTACCCCCCACCCCAACTTCACATGAATTCCTCTCTACTCCTACATATGCATACATACCCTCCTTTACTTTTCAATAAGGCTGCATCTAACTTATAGAGAATACGCTGTTCACCCTTGGCACTGATGAATACACAAGCACTAAATTACTCTGCATGTACTGTAGCTCTGAAGGGCTAGGATGGGCAAGACCCAGCATATGCATTAACTTCTAAACTTCTTATACCATCGCACATATTAAGAAGCTTCTGCTAGGCTGGTTGATCCATGAGATTTCTTTTCTTTCTTGCGTTTTTGTGTAAAATACATACACGTATTTTTTATGTAAATTATATATGAGGTATGTGCATATACCCATTTTGTCTGCGTATATATGTATATATACGTATACATTTTGTACCGGCAAAGCTGTGAGATTTCTCTACCACGCAGTTCAGAGCAACAGAGACCATGTGCACATCTTGTGAGATCTCTTTAGCACAGGATCGGACCAAAGATGGTTGGTGGAGATCACCAAATGCAAAGAAAGTTGCAGTGCCAAGAGAGCAGCTAGTAAACAGCTCAATGAGGCAAAGAACACGACTGGGGAGTCAGCAAGAAAAGACTGCTTGCATGTTAATATAAGCGAATTTAGTTTGTTTGAGAGGGTGAGGAAAGAGCGAGGG
>NW_009922513.1:20116-41738 GCF_000696875.1 Nestor notabilis
GAGTGAGGTAACTGAGTAAAAATCCAAATCTGACTTCAAAGTGAAACTTCAGTACTTGAACTTGACAAGATTTTGGAGATGGTTCCTGGATTCAGGTTTCAGTTTTCAAAGTAACCTGGGATGAAACCACATCTTTCATCCTGATATATCAGCACAAGAAACAACATTTATTCTCATATAAAACCTGGTGGCACCGTTAGGGAGGATTCAATGATAGGGACTTAGCCAGAGCCACGGATGCCAAAGGAAATTGCAACTGTTTGCCATAGCTCATTTGGAGATGTGTTAATGTTATGACAATGAAACTACCAATGCCATAGATACTCCTCAATTCAAAGGAGTAACTAGAGAACAGCCAATAAGCAGAGACAGCTGGGTTTTTTCAATAGGATGCATCTGCAAGATAGTGCTTTCAGAGAGGTGGGTGCTGCACATTTAACAGTTCAAACTTACACATTACTTACATTTTCAACCCAGCTTACTGTTAATGAAAAACTCTCAAACACCAGTTAGCAATGAGCTCAGTACTGACTTCTCATGCAACAGGAGAACAAGCATTAAAAATTAATCAAGAACAGAAATTTTTCAGGAACATAAATTCTGGCAGATTTCACATGTTATGTAGCTGGGATGCTTAACTGCTGACCTCTAAATTAACATTATTTTAAATGGAGTACCAAGAGTGACAATTTTAGAAACCCGTAATTTCAGTGGCAGAGCCGAACTGGAGGCAGTTCTCACCCTCTGCTTCGCAACTTTATCTCCAAGAAATAAACAGATTATAAAATAGATTTCACTGGGGTAAGAAAGGTGTTGTTAAAAGCCTTCTCCCACCTTGCAGTGGGGCAGAACAGCTGGGCAGGCAATGGTGTATTACTGAAACAAATTACAGATAGGATTTTCAAGAAGCATCTGGTGACTACATCAGCACAATTGCAAGCTTATGAGATTAGTGTTCCTCAGTCAAATGGGCACTTTTGCAAATCCCCCCATCCCCAAGTAAAGACCCTCCATCTGTAAACTTCTACAGCCTGATTAGTACAAAGGATGAGTGCTTCAATGTCATCTTATCACTAGGTGTGTGCAAGCCAAATATCTACTCCTTTTTTCAGCGTTGCCCAATTCTAAGCATTACAAGCACTTTTATGTCTTGCTTAAAACATTAGAAATTGAGCTCTCTGGACATTAAGATAGGGACCATTAGGCTGTCCTAAAATGTTTCATTTTCTAACAGACACTTACTACTAGCAGCACCTTAGAGGACTGTCATCAGGCCTTTACCCACTGGAGCTGTACTCTTCTGCACATTTTTCTTCTTCTAACTGATTTCCCAAACACTCTAGTATCAAAGTTGTTCCAAGAACAATGTTGAATTGTCTTGAAAATCAAGTTGTATTCAGTACAGAGTAGGAGGGCATAGAATGCAGTCATTATTACTAGAGCACATTACAGAACTTATATGTTAGCATTGCTTACCAGAAGTACTTTTTATACTGCACATAGAAGAAATCTAATAATAACCAGAAAAATTCCACTCCATAGTTTACAATTTTAAGCATTACAGTTGTTACTTTTCTTACTGCTATACAAATTCGTATTTATGCTTTATATATTTTCAAAACATTATATAGAACAAGCATATGTGAACAGTCATTATTATCCATGCTATTGATAAATTAACTGGAAACATTAACAGACATTTCAAGAATTGCTGTAGACATCCAGGCTCCTACAGATCTCCTCAGGACCAGTGGAAGTGCAAGGGAATAAAGTTTCCCTATTTCCTTCTTATGGGTACTGTATGACGAGTGGAATGAAGCCTATTGTCTTCATTCATGATGCTTATTTAGAGAATATTTATGATTTCACCAAATCTGCTGTGAGGTTAAAGTTGTTTAAGTAAGTAAATAAACCTTTTCCAGTAGGAAAGCCCTACTTGTTCAGATGATGGGTTCATCTAGTCCACTACCCTTCTCTCTACAAGAGCTATAAATAGGTGCTAGAGAAAAGGAAATATGTCAAATGTATATAATGCTTTTTCCCTAATATTTTCTCAGCTAGCAACTAATTTCTGCTTCTAGAATTCCTGCACTGTGATTTCTATGTGCTCTGTAACCCTCCATGGGCTTTCCTCCACAAACTTGCCTGTTGATCCTTCTCCCCACAGCAGGGGGAATTAGTTGTTTTTGTGTATTTTGAATGTGACTCCTTATACTTTCCATGATCTTTATTACTGACAGAGGCAATGAACAGTCAATTCCCATCTATCCTCTTCATGCCAGACATGGTTTTCAAATACATTCTTAATTATTTTTCCCCCAGATTAACCATTTAGCAAGTGTTTCCTCACATACCCTTTATCATCCTTGCTGCCCTTCCCAAACCTTTTCCAGTTAGTTTGATTGTTCGTTCTGGGAGGAACCAGAACTTTGCACCAAAGGTGAACTACAGACAAAAAGGCATTCACTGTTTTGGTATCTATTCCTTTCCTAATAATTTCTATAGAAAAATGACTTGGTTTTCTTGAACAACACTGCTAAGCACAGTGGTAACTCCTTCACAGAAGTATCTAGTGTTACCCTAATATTCCAGTACAGTGCAGCAATGAATTTATAATACTAATTGTAAAGGACACCTGTAAAAATACAGCTGTCCTAATGAAAATCTAAGAGAGCAGCAATACACTTATATGAAGTTCTTATTTATGTCAAAAGTAGTTTAACAAATCATAATGAAACATGGTATCAGAGAAGTCTATATAGGCACATACATAACTGGAAAGTAGAATATACAGGAAATATTTTTCTGTCATTAATCCCTGGCAGACTGTTTGGTTTTTATAACAGTAAACTTGTTTTTGGCTTCTAAAAAAGCGTAACATTATTCCTAATTCCTTAAATTAAGGAAATAAAATAACATTCACATTAAGACAGATCTCAATGCTTTCTAACAAAAAATCATGAAGTTAAAATGCACACGTAGGAGTTTGCACTGACTCTAATTTTGGTCTGAACTACTTGATTTCTAAATTGCTCATTCTACTCCACAATGTATGACAGCTGTAACATTGTCTGCTCTTTCTTTCGAATGAGGTGGTTTTGCTAGCCACTGTGTGGGTGCTGAGTTGATGAAGCAATTAAAATTAAATTGTACATAATTGTATGAAAGGGCCTGAAGAAATAGGGATTCCAGACGTTCCCCAAGCCTAAACATTCAAATGGACCAATTATATGCAACTGTTCACATTTCACTTCATCTTCCAGCACTGCAGTTATTCACAAGTCCCTCTTGAGCCTGCTGCATAACGCAGCCCATCAGAGGCATCCTTTGCTAGAATGCCTTGGTTGAGGTCCTGTTTCCAACACCCTCTAGTCTTCCTCCAGACACTGTTACGAGGAAATGGAATAAGAGAAGAGCCAGTTATGAGATGAGACAACACTGCTGATCAGCTCTTTTGTCTCCCTCCTCTTCTGTGGAGACAAACTCATAATTTTCTCAGATGCAGAAGAAGGGAAGCTTCTTTTAGCTGAAGGGAAAAATTCAGGCAGCCCACTGAAACACCCAGAAGGCAAAACACCAGAGGATGTTTCTTCTGGGCAGACCAACATCATTTTCCCTCTCTACATCCCTCTGTGTGTCACCATCCTCCCTTCTTTTCTCCTGGAGACTACTTCCGTCTAAGTATCTCCTATTGGTCATTCTCTTTGAAATCATCTTCACTCATCAAAACATGGGCAAGCATGATGCTGCCTCCTCTGCACTGTCCTGTTGGTAACTCTCCTTTTCAGCTTCACTTGGCAAAGCATGAGGGAGGAATAGTCAGGCTTCTGGTAGGAAGCACAGCCACCCTAGCTCCCTGCACAAACACTGTCACCAAGTACAGACAGAGGACAAAGAAGTTGAAACAAAAGCATCTCTCACATCATCTGGCAGCACAGCCTAACGTAGTTGTGATGTTTCTTAGGTTTTCTGTGTCATAAGGAGAAATTCTCTTTTTTGTTGGCATTTTGGAACTATGTGATTTTGAATTATATAAGCCTGTATTTTTCAGACCTGATAATGTCAGTTGTCTGATATGGAATAAACTAACAGCACTGTGCTTTCTTCTGATGATAATCACACTACCCAGGTTGCATATATTGGAATGAAACATATTAAGATTTCTGATTATGTCACATCATTCAGCAGGTATGGTAAAGTGGAATTTGTATTATGAACTTAAACTGTGTTGTTTAATCTTCCTATGCAATTCGAAACCAGTTCAATTTTTTCTAAATCCTATTATCTCTTTGCACTAATAAATTTAAGTAGACTTTAGCTGCAACCAAGAGAGATCTGGAAGCAGGTATTATCATAGAATCACGGAATTGTAGCATGATTTGGGCTGGAAGGGACCTTAGAGATCTTTTAGTTCCAACCCCCTGCCATGGGCAGGGGCACCTTCCACTAGACCTGGTTGCTCAAAGCCCCATCCAGCCTGGCCTTGGACACTGCCAGGGATGGGTCAGCCACAACTTCTCTGGGCAAACTCTTCCCATGCCTCACCACCCTCACAGCAAAGAATTTCTTCCTAATATCTAATGTAAATCTACCCTCTTTCAGTTTAAAGCCATTCCCACTTGTCCTATCACTACATGACCTTATAAAAAGTATTGTATCCTTTCAAGTCTTCATAGCTTTTTACAGGCACAGAGAAAATTGTAAATGTACCTATTCTTTGCACATAGCCCAATCTGATATATCAACATCTCATATGAAGCAGGGATAAAATATTACCGAAATATTTAATCCTGATACTAATATTTTTTTGTTGTTGTCGTTGTTTTGGTTTGTTTTTTATAAATTTTTATTCACCAATGGACATTTATCTATATGGTCTGCATTTTAAATAGCAAAAAAGCTAGCTTTGTAAGTTTGCTATGAGATATGCTTGACTGATGTGACATTTTTTGAGATATTCAAGGTTGTTAGACAAAATTGGACATATACTGTTCAAGTTTCTCATTTTTGTTTCTCATTAAAGTATAACTGTGTAGAGTACTGGAACTTCACTGCAGAAGTAGCAGGACAGAGATTTTTGCAAGGAAAGAAACCACAAAAGATATATTACAGAAAATGCAAGGACAGATCAAATTGCTAAATATACAACACATGAAAAAATAATTAGAAACTGCTGAGATAAAAAGTTACATTAGAATTCCAAGCATAAATTGAAATAAACTTGTTCATAGCAGATGATTTACCCATGTAGGCACATATTTTCTCCCCCTTTTTGTAGTAACAATGTGAATTCCATGCCTATTTTTCCAGACCTCTCTGTTAACAGATTCATAAAGAGACCATTTGTGAAGAAATTCTTAATTCATTACATAAAATTGCAAAATGCTGCCAAATCAAATGATCACTATTGGGATGGAGAGGGACAGAAGAATGTGGGAGCAGTAATTATGGTTGACCGGTTCACATGACAGGGCACAGTAATACTCCAAAGATAGCACAGAGAACATGCATCAATCACTTTCAGTATGGAAGAAAAAAGGGCCAAAGTTTTCAAGAGCCACAAAACTTACTAACGTGTCTTCTTTTTATGGGGATTCAGGCATGATTAACATGTTAATGTGAAACAAATTTTGTAGGTTCTTCACTTTTTATATCCAGCTCTGGTTAAAAATGGTCTTTAGGTATATGAAAGGACACCAGAACCAGGCGTGGGAAAGAGACTGAAAATGCAGTGCTTGAATCACATTAAGATTTGAAAACTCTTGTGCACAGCAGACATCCCCAGAGGGCTGAAATCATTACAACACTCAGCACAGACTTTCTGAGAAACCATTATTATGGGACAGCAACCTCTAACAAACCACGGTTTACTCTAACTCAGTGAACTCTGGCACTAACTTAATCCCGCTCTAGTCCAGAGAACAATATGGCAGAACCTATAGAATTATCTTTACAGCACAGCTGCAAGGCATGTCCTCCACTGTGATGAGATATTACCAACAGAGACTACTCACTTTTTAAAAGAATTTCCTGGATATTGCACACATAGAGCACTAACCAAAACAAAACATGGGACTAAAACATGGGTTCCAGGCTACAAAAAAACCATGCCAGATGGAGCACTTCGTCCCCAGATTTTTGTTAAATTTCAGTCAGGATCTCTAAGCTATTCTTGTAACTAGCTTGAACCACGACACTGTGAGATTCATCAGCATGTGCAGACTGTGCTGGAAGGTAGGACAGGTACCCTTCTGGACAGCTCTTGCCAACTTCATGATACAAAACACAGGTACTAAAGTATACAGATCCTATATGTATGTAGCTACTTAATTTTCTTTCCTATAACCTGCATTACTTACTTTTCTTTTCCCAGTACTTTATGCGCCAGATTTTACTAATTTCTGCCCTAAGAAACATCAAGTAACAGAGAGATACTTTTTAGGCATGTGTCAAGCTCCATGTATCATTCAGAATATGATAGCCAAATTGTGGCATTGACAAGAGTGCTTTCAACATAAGCTTGTTTATATATGTTCTTGTGATGAGGTAGTGGACATATTCTGAATGAGGTTACAACAATATTTCTCTCTCTCCCATGTAATTCAAATGGCATTATAACGAAGAGCTCCATTACTTTTTGTTCAGATGTAATTTTTTAATTATGTGATCTGTTGTCACCTTTCAGTGATATGTTGAATTGGGGCCAAATATTCTACCTTAGCTAACACTTAAGGGAAGAATTTAATAACTTATGCCAGTGACACACCACTTAAAACTCAATTGAGTAGAATTCTATAAAGCCTTGATAGCGATGTCAAAGACAGCTAAGGAAAACATTTCTCGGGAGATTAGGTCAAAATCAACTCACAGTTGATTTTCACCAAACATGAAAGTGGATTGAGGAAGTAATGACAAGCTTTAGGCTTAAGAGCTTACATCCAAGTCACAGCTATTACTCTGACTTTCCTACTAAGTGGGAACAGGAAAGCATTCAGACACGTACTGCACCGCAACAGGTAAACTTTCTTTTCAATTTTGTTTCTTGTACCTGTCCCATGACTGGTGAGAAACAAAGAGAAGAGGCACTTCCAGGAAGAAGTTGGAGGCACTACTGAGGTGGACAGGGGAAGACAGAGCTACCTACCTTCTGGCTTCCACAGTGACTCCTGCAGCCAGGAGTACGGCAGCTCTTTCCCCTAAACCCCCACTTTGGAAGGTTTGTATCCTTCCATAAAACTGCATGAAGGTTTGTATCCTTCCACAGCAGACCTTTTTCTCTGCCTCATCTGTCACAACACAATGGAAAATATCAGAGAAAGTCCTATGCTGCCTGACAGATCTTCTCCCATGCAACCCTTAGTGGCTTTTGTTGGGGAGGGGGAAGGCAGAAAAATCTTTTATTCATTAAGAACATCGTGTGGCCAGTTGCTTTAACAAACACATAGCAAATCCGAAGCGTGGATCTTATTAACTTGTTTCTGAGAAAGGAAATTTGCTCCTGACGTAACAGTTACATTTCTTTTAGAAACACTTGTATGAAGTTTGGCACTATAGTATTTTATCTCCTAGGGATTTTGGCATTAAAATATTTTGGCATTATTATAATCTAGGATTGGCTGTATAGTTAGCACGGTTTTTTTCCTGTTAAGTACCCAGAGATTGCTGTCATTTGATTTTCCTGAAAAATAATATCCACATTAGTTGTCCATCTGATGCAATGTTTCAGTCTAGGAATACAGAAATAAGAAAAACACAACTGAAGTATAGTCTAATGATTAAATTTCTGAATTAATCAGAAGTATGGTAATACCTTATAAATATCTTTTCCTTATAAAAATATGGTTTTATTGTAGTATGTTCAGCATGCTTACGTAACAGTGAGTGAAGAAGTTGAAAACATCTAGAGAATATTTATGAAGCCATTGGAGTGAATGATCAATTTGAAATACTGTCAGATAAACCCAGATTCAGATATTGTGACCAGTATAAGAAACTGGTTTTATGCACTTTGATTATGCTTTGAACAGACAATGCTGTCATTGCATTAGGAGAAGTGTGTGTTATTGTGTAAAGGTGCAAGCAGCATATTTAAAATGTTATAGTTCAGCAAATCCAAAACAGTTAAATAGTCAGTCACTAGTAGAATTACAAAGATTTTGTACCTCTACTTTTAGGTATATTTCTTCACTGAATGTTTATAGCATTATGTGATTTTATAATTGAAAAAAAAAAAAAGGTTCAGATCAAGTATTATTTTCTGACCTACATTGCTGCATCAATGTAAAAATCAGTCATGCAAAAACTGGAAGCATATCTGTAGGTTTCTGATCTTATTTAGCCCCGCAATAATTCCAGGTCATGCATGTATCTGTCAGGGTCAAGACACTAGGCATTATTTTTTTATGCAAAGGAATTTGCATTATCTTCCTAGTATTTTTGACTCAGAATCATAACTACACTTGAAAACTTGAAGACACTACAGTATTTTTCATACAAGTTGTATGCTTGAGTGTTGATCACTGCTCCTTTACTCTTCATAATGGAACATCGCTTTTTCCTGTCAACAGCGTACACTAATTCAATTTCAATTAAGAAATAAAGACTAGTGCTATCAACTCACAGGTTGTTGGTATGCACTTCCTTAATTGGTGAAGGAAGTTGAATATAATCAGTTATATTCAATGCAGTAATTACTCCAACTGTTCTCAAGTGACTCAAGTGTGACTGTAAAAGCAAAAATATTTTTTTCCAAGACATGTAATAAATGTCTTGCCATGTGGGGTTTTTTTTTGGGTTGTTTTTTTTTTTGCAAACATTAATCCATTATTCCTGTTTTCTCTCTGATGTTTACTCTTAACCATGTGGTTTAAATGGAAATAAACACATAGTATTCTTTAATAACAAAGAAATAGTCACCAAATATGATGTTACAAAATTTCATTAAATCACAGACTATGTAAAGGAGAAAATCATGGGAAACATAAACTAAGTAAGTGTTTCAAGTGTTTCTTGTATGATCTGAACAAAAGGTCTTACTTTAAAAGGACTGTTGAAAGAAAATCAGCTAGCATCTTAGTCCCAGGAAGTTTGAAACTTGGTTCAATGTGTTGAATTCCTCAAGCAAAAGACACGATATAAAAACTCAAGCAGCATTTTAATTCAAAATTCTTGTGTAAGAAATAACTTTAAATGTGATCTGTATTAGAATTTAATGATGTGTATCAAAACATAATTCTGACCTATGTTATATATAATTGCAAATATTTCACCGCATTTTCCATCCGATTTTACTTTATGGATTTAGCTTTGCTTGATGTTTGAAAGCTTTAATGAAAGGCTTTCTTTCAGCCTAGTCTGAGTTTGACTTAACAAGACTATTTAACCAGTCCTACAGTTTCATTTCTAATCCTTGAATTACTATTAGGATTATAATTTTATAGGGAACGTAGGTGGGCCTCATCCTGCAAATCGTTTTGTGTGGGCAAGCCACAGAATTATGACTTTGGAAAATGTGAAGGACTGAAGCCTATCAATGAAGAAAACATGTGCCATGCTTCCACATTGCTACCACACTTCCTTGTGCTTTTAGCCACAACAGTTAGCTGATTTGGTGTACTGGTTTCATGTATCAGCTGCCAAAAATTTTCTCAACAAGAAAATGATATTGCCATTGCATGGTCCTTCACATGCAATAATTCTTGCAACTGTACATATACATATATAAGCATAAAACACAACTGGGGTGGAGGATCTCCACTATACCAATCTGGAAATAAACAGTAAGAATGAATACAGTGTTGGTAAACTTTCAGCAATAATCCCACTCTCTGGAATTGAGCCCTGTATCTCTTTCTCCTCCCAAATTTGAAATGAATAGTCCTGATGATAAAGGCTGTTGATGGATTATATCCATCTGCAGAGGATGAAGCTTACAACTTTTGTACCATTACAGGAAACTGGCAAACCTCTGTGAAGGATTTGAACATGAAGACAGGAAGAGACCTGTCTCTACTTTTTGGTAGATTTTATCCTGTTTTTTTCCTCCAATACCTTGTAAAACATTTTCATGTGAATAGATGCATTTTGAGGAACAATTTTCTACGAAGCTATGAAATACTTTCTATAGGTTAAACATTTTTCTTCTTCAAAAAGGCTAAATGACTTCCTTAAACCACTCTTGACCTGTTCCAAGTTACAAGCTCAAGGTAATGAGCATTGCTATGACTTGCACTATCAGCTGGCCAGTCTGGATAGTCACAGGTGACTCATTTTACTTGGAAAGGTATATGAGAGAAAGTAGAGTTGTGACATAGTGTAAGACATTAACACCGCTGGTATGGGAAGTGAAATTATCACCCTACCATCCCACAAAGGCTGAGGTGGAGTTCAGTGCTGCTGGGGGGTCAGACAGGACTGGCAAAACTGTCAGCCTGTTCATTCACTGATCATAAAGTTGGACTAGGAGTCTCTAGACACTAAGTGATTGATGTGAACATTTCTAATAATCAATTTAATTAGCTTTTTGTGTTCTGTTGATTTATTTTCCCCACTTTTGCCTGTTCTGAAACTTGCACTAAGACCTGGTGGCAGAAGTCAGAACCCAACCATGTCTGAAGATCCTTATTCCTTGTGCTGAACCTACTTTGGAAAGCATGATGGTATGGGCCTTTCATTAAATACAAATCAAATACTGTCTATTAAAAACAATTCAGTGTTAAAAATAATAATCTTGAAATCTACAAGGTTATTCAAGTCTACATATGAACAAATGTACATTATAACTGATTATTAAAAACACTGCTGCTCTCTGGCACCGTATGTTGAGTGGAGCTTACAATATTCCAGAGGATTCTGGAAGGAATTAGACACCTGAATTACATCAAACTAGAGCTTCTGAGTTTAGTGAGCACTCAGTACAGAGGTGGAAAAAACAGAGTTGAGGATCTTAGTCTTACTATTTGCAAAGTTGTATGGTGGGGGTCATTCACAGTGAGGGCATGTAAGCAGCTTTAAACCACTCTCTTGTTTTGACTTGACTTTGAAGTAAGGATTTTAATGTAATTTTTTTTAAATATGCAGTTTTGAATATGCTGGATATTAAAATCACACACTAGTGATGGGAAAAAACCCAAAACACCACATGCCTATTGTTTGGAACAGAGGCTTGAGCAATTTCTCTTTTTTTTTTTTTGTTGGTTTTAAATCTCCTGGAATTTGATTACACAGCACATTCCATCTATCTGTCACAGCAGGACCCTTTATCAGGACCTGCTGATTACTACTTATGCATTGTTTCAATGTGAGCCCTTGAAGGATTTCATTTAATACAGATTAGTACCTTTATTAAACTATGGTTAATTGAAGCCTCTGAGCTCTGCTAAATATTGTTCAGTGAAGTGGATTAGTTGTTTTAATTTGTTGCTCTTTCTCACAAAAACAAACCACTGAATGAAATAATTACCTTTTCCATTGGGCTACTGAGGGTGACATTACTATATGGCTTATGTATTTTAAACCAGCAGTTTTCTAACTTACAGAGATGCTTATGGTTCAGCAAAATCAGAAACTGATTTGACCCCAAAAGCACTCTCTTGGATTGGTTTAATTTTAAAAAAGAATAAATTAAGCCAGCATCAAGAATGTCTTACCAAATGTGAGTAAAATCTGGCACTGTCTTCTCTGATCAGAAAAGAAATAGAAAAAATGTAAGTGCTGGAACATTTTAAATTCTTATTTAAAATTCAATTGTTTTCCTAAGGGTTTCTGTAAGTAGTTTTTTATCTGACTTTGCTCCCTGTTGACCATCAATACTAAGAAAGATTACAAAAACTTAAGGAATAATCCTGTACCCACTGCAGCCAGTGACTCACTGAAGAGTGATTTATTAAAAGATTGTTTGGAAACTTATAAACTGACAACAAGTGCCCCATTATTTTTCACTTCTTAGGGGATGATAATTTAAGATTTAATTAAAAATAATGGGTCATGTGAATTTTTATGTACGGTCTGTTCTAGTCTGTGGCTGATTAACACTGGCAATTCCTTGTTTAAAGAAAAAAAAAATCAGTAAGACTTGGAAAAGAGGATTAAGAGAAAAAAAAATCACCAAAACCAACTAAAACACTTGGAAAAATACCTCTGCATCTAGGAGACAGATGTGATAACAAAATGGCTCCTGTTTTTTTGCCCAGCATAAGAATTCCTGCTAAAATAAAAGGGCTAGTGAGGAAAGGTTCAGATGAGAGTCATACCTCTCATTGCTTGTTCAACGCAGAGCTCTAGCTATCTTTGCAAACTGGTAAGAGTAAAATAAGGTTGCTGTGGGGGCTGCATACAACAGATACAGTCTGCATAACCATACCAGCTGTAGCCCAGTGGGATTCTGGCTAGGGTGAAAGATGTTCACTGTCAACTTAGAGAAGATAGGAATAAGTACACTGAATTTATTAGTAGACAGAATTAATAATTATTAAAGTATTAGAGAATTAAACTGTGCTATGTTTCCCCTATTCAAAATAATTCAAAGTAACCAACCTTGTTATGGCAAGATAGGTTTATCAGCATAAAGTTTCATTATTTATTCTAAGAACAATTTAGTCTGTATTCCATAAATACAATGCTTCACACCACGTATAACTAAAAATAATTAAAAAAGAAAGAAAAGTTGTAGTAGGAATAAATGACATTTTGCACTACTTTTTAGCTAAACAGTAGAGTAGGAAATACACATTGTAATAGAGATGATGTAAGTGAATTTCAGAAAGAAATTCAGGAGTATCCAAATTTTAGTTTTATCTTTTAAAATAACATTAGGTGAGGATTGCATTTGGCTATACTTTTAGTTTCTGACAGGCAACGCTACTGAAATCAGTGGTATAGCATCAATAAAATGCAGAGATGAAACTGACTCTGAACTTGTCTGATTTTATCTCAGTGCTGGAAATGCTAGTATATGTCAGGCCTCAGTCACTGAATTTAATGCTCTGTAATGGAGCTTCCTTGGGCCTCTCCAGGCAACACTCGTATGTAATAAAGTGGAGTTAACAGTGCTAGTATTATCTGCTACTTCATATCCAGGGGAGGATCTGCAACAGGACATATTATGACTAGAAATGAGCTTAGTGGTTCATCTTATCCAACTTGCTGAAAATCACAGATTCACAGCATAAAGGAGGCTCAGCTCATCCACATCTGCTTGAAAAGTCTGCAGACAGGAATGACAGGTCACAACACAGTAACTGCTGCTGTCGAGGGAAGTCTGATTTCTTAGCAACCCAAAGGACTGCTCCTGTCTTCCTTTTCTCTTTCATTTTTCCTCTGAAATTTTACACCTTTTCAAACAGAAAAAAAAAAAGAAAAAAAAAAGGAAAAATATATACAAACATTCCATCTCTGAGGATTTAAAGTGCCCTTGGCACTTCTAAATTATGCATGGAGAAAACACAAGGACTTATTCAGAGTATGGGAAGGTCGCAGCTCCAAAGGCACAAACTTCTGTGTTAGAATTGACACCTTAGATCAGCAGCTCTAAAGCAGCAATGATAGTAAAGAAAAGAGATCTGAGGGAGGAGAACTGTGTCAGCTCTTCGCTGCCTCTGTGGCTCCTGGAGACACCAGAAGCTGGTTGTGGGGACAATGCTGATGGAGGTGACTCAAGTTCCTGTGGCATCCCTGCCCCTGCTCTATCACTTCGGTGTAGCTGGAAGTCCTGGCAGCAGCCCTACCACAATCTTTCTGCCAGTCAGATTGTTAAGTCAGCATGTTACTGGGTACTTTTATTTGTAAGATCTTGTCTTGGGATCTAGCCAATGGTTTACAGACTCGACAGTGGTTCACTTCTTGAAAACTTCATATTCAACAAATCTGATACTTATCTCCTATTCTCTACATTCACCCTTGAAAGGTATTCCAAAGTAATAGTGCCATCTGCACTACGTAACACCTTGCAAACCTTCCGTTATACTTTAATTACTCATCTCCATGTGTAACTGTCAAAGACCTCCTAGCAAGGAAATGTGCAAGATTAGAATCACACCAATGATTCTACCATGAAGACAGAGGTCAAAATCTGTGTGGTACTTTGTGGGTAAATCTGCACTGTGGCTCTAGGTGAAGTGTTTGAAGCAAACATTTCAGATGAACCTCTGAAAGCCAAGTACTTCACCAAAAGGAAGAAGCCACAAGAGTTCCCCGCTAACTGTCCCAAGTGTCAGTATTTTATGATTGTTCATGCCTGCAAAAGGCTCAAGGTAAGGAAGAAACAGGAACTTGCATCTATGAAAATTACACTGTAAGCCCCAGAAATACAAGATTTATTTACGAAAAAACGCTCATCTCTGGGTTATCTTCTCATTAAGTCACTTCATTAAGACTGTGGAATTTTATGTGCCTCTTTTAACAGAACTGCAATTTTTAAGAGTCTGAATGATGCTGGACAGTTTGCTTCTCCAAATGAAAAGTATGTAAGGTAGTAGCTACGGTGTTTTGGAAAAATAGTTCACATCATTATTCTTCAGTTTGGACTTTTCTGAACAGATAGCTGTATTCTATGATATAAACTTGGATTTCTTAAGTTTGTATCATACACACTTAAAGATTAAGATACTTGTAAGAACTCCACAGCTGTTTTTTTGCTATATTTGCTCCCATTTGCTATAATGTCTCCCTCTCTCTCAACTTACAGAAGAATGTGACTATTAACTGCCTTTTTATGGCAATGCTAGCAGGATGAGGGTCACCCAGCTTGTTACATTACAGTCAAATGAAGACAGCTAGCTAGGTAGAAGATAATGAAAACAATTTTTTTACAGGGGAAACACAGCTGTAAGACTTCAGTAAGTTTAAAACCTGGAAGCTACAGGCTCAGAGCAGAGCTCCCCTTTGCTATAAATGTCTCCCTCTCTCTCAACTTACAGAAGAATGTGACTATTAACTGCCTTTTTATGGCAATGCTAGCAGGATGAGGGTCACCCAGCTTGTTACATTACAGTCAAATGAAGACAGCTAGCTAGGTAGAAGATAATGAAAACAATTTTTTTACAGGGGAAAAAAATTGCAAGTTAAACAACCACAATACAGAATAAAAAATGAAAGGATGTCACAGGATTTCACAACATATATGAATATAACACAATATATAATTTTCACAGCATGTATGAATTTTCTGAATATTTAATTCAGCTTTTTATTACTCCATTTCCCCCACAGCTTCCTCATTAGTGTCTCAGACTTGACTGTAAAAGCCATTCAGATGTTCTGGGAAAGTATAGAGAAACAAAGAGAAAAAGATATTTTACAAAGAGGTATGCCCAACAGACTTGTTACTCTGTAATGTAACACTGGCAATGAAAACAATTTGTTCTTCATCTATCTTTCATCTGAGAAAAGGTTAGTTTTTAGTACAGAACAGGTGCTACTTACAGGAGTTCTGGGCTGACCTGAATGGTGGCCCTATACCCATACATATGACTTAGAAAATGTCCCATTTCCAATAGTAAAAATGCTTTTGTTAAGCATTTTTCCTGTGTCAGTATTGTAGAGAAGAAAGATCAGCTATGAGTTTCTTTAATAACAAACTGTGTGTCCATGGTATACTTTACAGCAAGCTTTATGCAGATTTCTCTCTTACTATTACCCATAAATTAAACTTCTTTCCTGCTGCAACAATAGAAAATGAACAATTCCCTAGTAATGTGCCAGTGTTGTTTAATCTGAACCTTTTCAAAGGCAAGAAATGATTAAAAGTACATGCCCTCACTCCATAACTATAAATCAACTCTGCTATCATTCAATATTTATCACTTCTAAATTATCTGTAGTTACATTACTTAAATCCAGTAACTTGCAGATTTTTTAATGATTAGGTTTTGTAACTTAACCCTTCTCTGTGTAGATACAAAACTACCAATGTTCAGTACAAGCCTCAGATACCAGAATGCCTGAGTCTTAAAATTAAGCACAGTCTACCTGATTCTCTTTGATGGAAACGAATGCAAAAAGCAAACCACAAAAGAAAATATCATGGATTTGGAAAAGAACATCCCTACCCATACACATTTAACTTTGTCATGACTGAATGGGATTTTATTAGTATTTACACACTTTGGGGTTTATTCCCTTACAGAAAAATAACCCCGAACACTAAAAAAAAAAAAAAAAAAAGAAAAAAGAAAACAGAAGAAGAAAAGAAAGATATAAAAGCACCCAAACTTTTTTAAAAGATGAGGAATCTTGAATCTGATATAAATTAAAAAATTTGACTAGCTGGGCTTGTTAATGCAAAGTACGCTTTTTCACCCTGAAATATTGTACTAACATCCAGAAGGCACATTTTGCATAGTTCTATAAGGGCTGCTGCTGTTTAACAGAATTAGTTGACTGTGCCATCGACTTCAATAGGCTGAGAATCTGTGGTAAAATTTTATATGGGGTGTTTACAGCACAGAAAAGAGGAAGATCAAGGCTGCGATTACTACCTGAGGTGTTGATACATACACAACACTACGTTACAGAAATTAAAGGTATCTATCCATTCCCTAGGTATATCAAGCATTTACAGAAAATAATATAGCTTTTTATTATTGTTCCTGGAGGAGCTCAACTGCTGTTAGCAATAAGTCAACATAAAAGTTAACTACTTTTATACCTAAAAGGGCTCAAGGCTTAGACCAACATGATGTTCACTGAAGTCTCCACAACTTTTTCAAGACTATAACCCTCAGCTTGAGATGCACTATTTTCAGTAAGTATCTTTGGTCCTACAGTTTTGAAGTACTGTAAAATGGAACAGTACAGGCAAAAGTGGCATGGAAGGTGATAAGTGTATTTAGTATATAGTCTTCAATGCATATGACATCTCCAAACATAGAAAAATCTATCACAACCTCATTCCCACCAAAAAATATTTAGTTAAAAGCCTGAGAAAGTTTTCGTAGTAGGAAATCATATAGCAGCACACGGTATGCCTGTGAACATCATGAAATTTTGGGGGGTTTGCATATTTATTGCATACCTATTTATCCATAAGTGACCCAACTCTGCCCTCCCAAAACACTAGTTGTCAGAGATTTCAATGCACAAGGAAGGAAAGATTCTATGATTTCTTGATTTCAGATGTATTTCAGTTCTTTAAGCTTGAAACTCAATGTAGTTAGTCATGATAGCTTCAGGCTATAACTTCTAATACGTTAAGCAGCTAATATTTGTTCTCTTGTATTAGTTATCCATTTCACTGCATTTAAAAATGTTTCATGTAATGATATGAATCTAAGCACATATGAAAAGTCTGATAATTAGAAAACATGGAGAAGTTTTTTTACTGCTAACACCAGTTCCCAACACAAACACTGCTGTACAGTTAGCATCCATCAAGAGACTGAAGAGCTATCCTCAGTCTTCAATCACAGGTTTTCTTTTGTGACTAAATATATAAATGGCATCTAGATCTAAACAAGTCAAATTTTTGTCTAGATCTAAACAAGTCAAGATCTAGTATGTCAAATTCACTTTCAGTCTGTTAACTGAAGTGAGATACGTGTGCTTACATAGAAGGTGAATTTCATCCAAAATACACAAGACACAACTGTTTGCCTAGACGGGCTTAATATAATATAAAATTAATTTTCTTTGTAACCAAATCCACAGTGTTCTTCCTGCTGTATTGAATCTTCCAGGCCCTAGTTACAACATGAATGATTTATGCAGCCCTTGTGCAAGGCCTTTCAGGTAATTTGCTTGGAGGGGGGAGGAAAGGGAGAGAAAAAAAAAAAGAAAAAGAAAAAAAAAAGGCTGTATGCATTTATTCTAGCTGCAGTCAGAAATTAATGATCTCTTTGCAGTTGTGTCAAGGGAGAAAACTGAAGGTTATTTTTAAAACTTCATTGCTTATTTAACAATGGGGTAAATGTCTTTTTCCCCTGCGACTCTACATGAGTCAAGGCTGGCCCTGTGTTCCATAATTGCTGGGATCTCACTTTCAGGATGTGCTGTAAACACATTAGCACACTTTCAACACATTGCCAGAGAGATCCAAAGGGAATAGTGGCAAACCCTGCAAGAGGGCAACTTGAACACCATATGTCTGTAACCATTTCTGGAACAGAAATCAACTTTCTTGGTTTAAGATGATGAAAAATAAATGTGAATCCTCTACTGAACATGGTTCAATACTTCAAGCAGAAATGTATTTGGAATTCTTTAGCTCTGGAGTTTTAGTTCGGTTTATATGTATATATTTCTGCTACAACCAACACATTCCAAATCGACTATTGAGGAGTTTTGTGGAAATCACATCAGTATTTTTAGAATTAGCTTTATTTCCCTTAACATTTTAAAAGCAGCGTATAAAAAACAGCCAACAACAAAAAAAAAGTTAAAAAAAAAAAAGTTGTCAAAGTGGTCCTTCTGTGGTGGTCCTTTAGAAAGCCACAGACTTTCCAACCTGTGGAGAATCAGTATGTTCAAGTGGAGATTCTGCAGCTGATGTAGCTAATTCACCATACTGCTAGTGTTAAGGGAGAAGAAGAAAGAAGAGTTTTGCAGTTGAGCAGGGTGTTTTCTGTCCTGTTTCTCACTTCTCTATTCTATGCAACATGTAGGTACCTGGCAGACCCTCCTGCTCTTGTGCCCTGCCCAGAAGAGACCAATGCACAGGACTTGGAGATCTCTCTTGCCACAGGATACCAGGTGAGAGGCAGGTAAAGCTGTCACCCAATAGGGACCTGGGAGACTACCTCATGTATTGGAAATAGAAGATAACAGATGTCTTTGTGAAAATGGAGTAATATAATCTGACCTCATATAGTCTACCATTGACTAACATGAGTGAAATCATGCTTTGTCCATACCTGATATTTCTGCTCAGCCATGCAAATTTAGATAAATGGGTTCAGTTGTATTATGCTGTACATTAAGATTAACTGAATAGCACATAAGATTTTAATAGACAACAGGTCTTTTCCACTTCCCCCTATTTCCCTCCACCAGTCTCCATCCTATAACAATTTACCAAATAAAGCACAGGCCACATCAATTTCTTCTACTACAAATGAACTGTACTGCATATCATTTTCTGGAAACACTGACACTAATGCAATTACAGAGACATGATCTGATACTTTAAGATCTCATCTGAAATCATAACAAAGCCATCTATTACAGGAAAAGTCTGTTTTAGAGTTGCTTTTACAGAGTTATGTATAGAACAATTTCAGTAATGTATTGCAATTAGCTCATCTCCATTTTATCACCAGTGCCTCATGGCCTCACTGCAGGTTGCATAACACAGTCCTGCTATCTATCTTATTTTAACAATCTCACACAGTGAAAAATAGTTGTGTGACTCTTGTCAAACTGTGCTGCTGATAGCTGAAATTTTCACCACAAAACTTAAAAACTTATTACAGGTGGGAGTAGCACCCTTTTGAAAAAAAAGAAGCAATTTAGAATTTAAGCTGAAAAACAGTATTACCATTTTTGTTTAAAATTCACTGACAGCAGGATGCTTTATCTAATGTATATAGTCCCAATGCCAGGCTTGTGAAAGAAATTGTCATGAGTGCAAAACCTCATGTTTGCTGCTTTTCTAGCTTCACTGGAGATCTGAATTACAGTTTATCACTGAAAAAATCCTAATTACCCTAATAACTACTGCCCAACATGTGGACAGAAACCTCCATCTTGAATTAGTTAAATTAGGCAAATAATGGAGATTATGCTCAAAGGATTTACGTCTTTCACGCTTATCTTCCTCTCCCTATATCACAAGAGTATTTAAAATCAACTCTGCCATAAATGAAGCAAATTATTGTGAGACACTGAAATTGTGTTAGAGCTAACAAAAAATGAATAGGAAATGGGAAAAAATCAGCCAGCAACTGATAAACTCTAATGAAGATATTAGATTTTTCTTTTCAAAAGCTGCAAAATATAGTAATTAATGGAGACTATAGAGAGTACTTCTAGAACACCTAATTGGATTCTGAAAGAGAGGCACTGATCAAACAGATGTGTAACTAGCCTGGAAGTACTGAATTGGTCAGCCTTGCAAAGATAGCTTTGCTATTGTGCATGCAGATATAAGATGCCAGCAGCTTTTTTTTTATTTTTTTTTTTTAAAGACTAAGCTAAAAAGGAACATGCAGAATTTCTGAATACAGGGCACTTTTAAATGCTTAAGTATCTTAATGAATGAAGGATCTATTTTTGCTAAATGAATGCTTTCAAAACTACTGCTAATAAAAGGAAAAGATTGTAAGGTGCAAAACATAAATTAACAGTCATTTCAGAAGGCTAATTTTAGGTAAGTAACACTCATTAAGACAAACTGAAATCAAGACCACTAGAAGTCAAGGGAAGCTTATCATGCTTAAGAAGTCACGCCTTAGCTTATCCTTCTCATTCACTCTTAACATCTTTACAGGATTTTTCCTGTGAAATACAGATAATAAAAGGCTTCCCATAATATTATAGGGCTTTCTGCAAAGCCACTGACAGGGGAAAGTGCAATCATGGGTTGCAGAATGTGAATGTCTCAATTGGTCTACTGGACCAGAAAGATGAGCCCATTTTTAGCAGTGTCACTTCTAATACATTATGGCAGTAAAGAACAAATGAACAGCTTATTTCCCACAGACATTTTCAAAGCCTTAGACACTGCCATTTGAACCATTCTTTAATTATCTCTGGCACAGACTTCAGAAAGCTCTGATAGCCAAAAGTGAGAATATAACTGAATTTTGCTCTGGTCAAATAGTAGTACTTATGATGCTCATAAAATATAAGTCAAATTTATGCAGTGTGTAACGTTCATGGAACCACAGACTCATAGAATAGATAGGGTTGGAAGTGATCTTAAAGATCATCTAGTTCCAACCCCCTGCCATGGGCAGGGGCACCTTCCACTAGACCCGGTTTCTCAAAGCCTCGTCCAACCTGGCCTTGAACATGTCCAGCAACGGGGAAGCCACAGCTTCTCCGGGCAACCTGTGCCAGAGTCTCACCACCCTCATTGTGAAGAATTTTTTCCTAATGTATAATCTAAATTTCCCCTCTTTCAGTTTAAAGCCATTCCCACTTGTCCTATCACTACATGCCCTTGTAAACAGTCCCTCTCCAGATTTCCTGTAGGCCCCTTTTAGTTATCAGAAGGCTGATATCAGCTCTCCTGTAAACCTTCTTTTCTCCAGGCTGAACAAGCCCAACTCTCTCAGCCTGCCTTCTTCTGGAGAGGTGCTCCAGCCTTCTCTTTAACGCATTTCTTATTAACATTTTTCCCTTGCCCTGGTTTTCATTCTTTCCACCCCGTATAATAACAGATTGTGCTTCATCTTTACCTGGATAATTTTCAGCATCAATCTTGCTTTTATTAGGTTGCACTACCTATGTCCTCCTTTCACACTTCTCCCACTGCATGTGTTCTGCTCTTTTCTAACTTGGTCTGTCAACTTGTAAGCTGGCAACATGGGCGGTCGACACCCAGATAAGCACTGTCTTGAATGAGTGGTCCCTAGTTATTATTTGCATCAACCCCTAGTGGGCTAGGAGGCTTCCCTGTATACCTAATAGGCCAGAAAACAAAGCTTTACCTAATGACTGTTACACAGGATAGAGGTACACCATGAAA